>NW_007726836.1:507355-514240 GCF_000696425.1 Galeopterus variegatus
CGGGAAAAAAAAAAAAAAAACAAAAAAAAAAAAAAAAAAAAAAAAAACCACCACTCTACACAGAAACTAGATTAATGTAACTAGAGCTGATTTCCCTCTCTAAGGCATAAATTTCAGATAACCATCTTCTCATCGGACCAGGCATCCTTGGACGGACCTGGGTGAACAGAAGGGCTCCGTCATCTATCGTTGGTGGCTATGCAGGTCACAGCTAAAACTGAGGGAGGTAATGACCCCTAATTCTCCCCATCTTTCCCACCAGAATCCACTGTCCCTTCCATTTACTCCCTACCATGCCCTCCTTTTAAGGTACAGTTTGCTTTATTTATTTATTTGCATTGACAAAAATTGCACATATGTTGCACAGCCTGATTTAAGTATACATTGCAGAATAGCTAAATCAAGCTAATTCACATATCCATTACCTCACATAGTTATTTTTGGGGGCAAGAACACTTAAAATCTACTGTCTTAGCAATTTTCAAGTATACAATGCATTGTTATCCACTATAGTCACCATGTCATACAGCAGATCTCTTGACTTATTCCTCCTGTCTAGCTGAAATGTTATATCCTTTGACCCACAAGTACAACATTTTATTATAGATGATAGCTTTGTGGAGGCCTGGAGATCCAGACTGAAAGCAACTGCACTCATTATTTTATTGTCTCTCAAGCATTTGATTTTGGAGTCTGCGGTAGACGGTGCCGATGCCGCCCAGATCTCCATGCCCCCACTTTCAGGACTGAATGATTCACTCACCCACCTGCTCAGAGTGTTGATAAGTCATTACCCTTAACTACATCCTCCTCCAAAGCCTGGCCATGCCCTGACCCAGGGCCATGCAGCCCACCCAGCACCATCCCATCCAACGGCTGGCTAATGCAGAGGTAGAAAGGCCGAACTTCTTTCCTCAATTCGGGAGCATTCTGGAGGGTCATCCCTGCAGCAGAGCTCCCTATGGGTGGGCTGGAGCCTTTGCTGTGATTGTTTCAGCCTTTCCCTCAATCTACCCTGGCTTCCTTCACTCCTTCGCAGGGATTTATGTTGAGAGCTTCCCCCAATAAATGCCACGAACATAAATCTTCATCTCAGAGTCTGTTTCCCGGGACCAACCAGCAACTATGCCTCAAACCCCACGTATCAATGTCTGTGAAAAGAATCCAAATTTGAATGTTCTCAGACTAATAGATAAACTTCTACAAGTGATTAGTTCTTCATCTGAAATATTAGTAATTAATCACAATCTAAAAATCAATAATCCTTTCTATGGCACAATTCTATGATGATTTTACAGATGTCTGATTGATGACTGAATTCCAGAAAAACATGAGGGGAATAGATTCATTCTATAATTTCATTGCTCTCTAACCCATTCTAGAAATTAATCCAATATTTATTCTTGACACTTTTCCTAGACCATATGTTGCATATAAATATAAAAAATAATAGCTGAAGCAATCCCCTGGGTACCACCAGCCCCTTTGGAGTGTCTGAGATGAGTGTTGTCAGTTGATACCCACCCGTTTCACCCCTACACGAATTTATCTAATTGTGCTTTTTGCATGTTGACTGCCATCCACTTTCCTAACAAAGCTGGCTATCAGATCCCTACTGTACTTTTAAGTAAAGACTGAGATACAAACAAGAAACAATTTGGTCTGCAGCAGCTGGCTTTCCCTGATTCCCAGGAGAGGAGAATGCTTTCCTTCTATTATCTGTTTGCTTTTATCTATCTCCCTTCATGCACAGCTATTCCTTCTTCCACTTGAAATTCTCTGGTTTGATGTCTACCAATCGGGGCCTGACAATCATTCTCAGTTACCTAAGCTTATGGCCACTTTTTAAAAATGGTGGCATCTTCTTTTAAATGCAACAACTCCACTCAAAGATAAACTAACTTCTTTCTATAATCACTTCTGTCTTTCTAAAGCATTGCCTCTTACATTCTTTATAGTCTTTCTCTTCAGGGATGCTTGGCTATCTTTTTTCTTTAATCAAAATGACTGGAGACATCCACTTCAGCAAAAAAACGAAACAAAGGGAAGGTTTGAGAAATATTAAGAAAATGTGGATTAGTTGCAAAATGGATAATATGAAACACGGTAGAATTAGATGGAAAAAAAGCAAGGAACCTAGTCACAGTATAAAATCAAAACTTCTCTAAGTTTCAGTTGCGTTCTCTGTAAAATGAGCATAATATTCCGTAGGAGTTTTCCAAGCATTTAATGAAGTCACATAATCTTGGAAAAAGTTCAAATTAATGGTCCTACTTATATTGGCTCATGGCGATATCTATGAACACTGGTGATATATGACAATTGTCTCACTATTACCAAATTACATATTTCATGGAGAAATTTTTTTAATAAAAAGAGAATGGAACACTGTGGGAACTGGGATTCCCTAAGGACTAAAGTGCTTCCAAAGGGACTCAGACCATCAGTCTGGACAAGGTGCTGACATTTACTGCCACCTGTTGGGTGATCAGCATATCGCACTATTCTTAGAAACATATATGACCTCAAAGATTTCTTCCTCAATTCAAAAGGCATCCCTAGGTCACCACTGTTTGCATCTGTTGCAAAATAAACATAAGCCCTAGAAAGACTGGGCCAGTAGCTGTTTTAGGAAAGTAGGTAAGTTAAGTCCCAACGCCAAGCAGTCACACTTGAACACTGCAAAAGAATAAGTTTCAGGGGCTGCTAAATGGTCAGCTACATTTGCCACCAAGAAGCACATACCCAAGGCTCAATATTCCAAAGGATGGGACCCATATGTTCATGCCCTGGGCTGTTTCAAAGTGCTGCCTGTAGATGAGATAATGCTATAGGCTTCCTGACAACCAATAATTACAAAAGAACTCTCCGTTAAGAACAACCCAGAGCAAAGTTAAAGGAAATAACAAGTAGATAAGGGATTAAAAAGAAAAAGCATCCTGAATTCCCTTTCATTACACAAAATGAGATTTTGAATAATTCTTCCAAATCAAAACTACTAGGCAATGGTGTACCCTAAGAGGATAGAACCAAGCTCTCGGTCTCTCAATAGCTGCCTGGAGAGATAAGCAGGCAAGCAGGTAACATGAGTGAAGTGGTCCCAGGAAACACTGTGCTCAACCTGAAAGGCATGCGCCCTGTCTTAGGGGACAGCCATTCCTTAGACCCATCTAACACCTGCCCTGTGGGACTAAGAGATGTGGCCTAGTGGCTAGGGACATGTCCCAGAGCCAGGATGATTGGGTATAAGGCCTGGCTTTGCCATTCACTAGCTGTGAAATTTTGGGTAAGTTACTTTAATCTTTCTGTGCCTCAGTTTCTATACCTATAAAATGGAGATAGTAATAGCTCCTGCTGCATTGTATTGTTGTGGGAATGAAATAAGTTAATACATGTAACATGCTTAAAAATAATGCTGGGCTGTAATTATTCAATAAATGGCATAAAGACAAAAGGGCAGGTTCCATGTCATCAGATCTCCCAATTTTTAAGAAAGGCCAGAATCAGGATTATTTTTAGGTGAAATATTTTTAAATGTAGGCAAATAATTCAAACATTTTCAAATCTTCTGTGAGCCAAAAAGAACATGCCCCCCATAGAGTCCACAGGTGACTGGTACCTCATGTCTAATGCCGTACAAAGAGCAAAGCTTGGGAGCCAGACAGGTCTCAGACCCACTTCCAACTCTGTCCCCAACTCTGTGATCCTGAAAGCACAATGGCTGGGAGCCCGGGAGGGCAGGAGCACACGAAGGAAAGTTCTGTGCCAGATTATGACCAGCAAGTGACAGATGGTCCTCCTGACCAAATGTAACAGAAGAACGTACTCTCAGCAATTTAAATGAAGGGGAGTGTGAAGACAATTTCTCCCTCTTAGTCCTCAGGGACTTCATTCAAGGTCTTTAACATTTGTTGGCATCTATCCTAGAGGGGGCCGGGATTGACACAGACCAAGTCCAGCCACCACAATGGAGTTCATTCCCTCCATTCCATTTTTAAAGGACAGTCCTTGCTCAATGAGTCTATAATCCAAAGCAGCTGCCGAGATTGCCAAAAACACCAGACAGCAGCTCAGCAGACAGCGGTCCTATCTGCTTATCTAAGTAAGATATTAAATAAGTAAATGAATGAAAACAAGTAACTATCAACACCGTTGAGAAACAACATTCTTTAAAAAACCAAAGCACTAAGAAAACGAGGCATTCTTTTTAAAAGCTTAAGGATCTACCTTCATTCACCTCTAATACTGCTAGCCCATTGTCTCTTCTGCCATCATTTAAAGCTAACCAGACAGATTTATTACGGGATGTTAGTCCTTTTCTATTCTACTGACAAATATGCAGCCCATCTGCCTCCAATCAATGATGGAGCAAGTGGAGATGGAGCAATGAGATATTTTTAAACACTCCTTTAATTAATTCATACCAAGGACTTGGCTCTTGGAGTGTTGTGGGGTGAGGGGCGGGCAGAGGGAGGAGAGAGCAAGCTCACAATCCTGGTAAATAAAGAGATTTGCCATAATCTGGATTCTAAAACCCTTTCTATAAAGCATCCTGCCTGTGCCCAACAAGCTGTTAAGGACAGGAAAGTAAAGACTACAAGCAAGGCAGTGTCTGGCATTTGCTAGATTTTTTCAGAATGCGAGTACATGGCCCTAAAATGCAAACAAAACTAAAATTTTACCTTAAGAATGATGCCTCTGCCTAATATTGCTAGAAGATTTTCAATTATCAGTATTTGATCAGATTAAAATAATTATAGCAGGTGATTGAAATGAAGACTAGATTCCGTTCATTCTGAGAGGCAAGCCAGTCCAATGGGGAAAAAATTCAATATGGAAAACAGTTTAGTTTGCCTTTAAAAGGGGAGAAACCAGACATCTGGACACTGTGTGATACAGCCATAGAGGAGAGGGTGGGGAGGGGAGATTTTCGTTGAAATCAACCTGTCAAGCTTCGAACTGTGAAAAAGCTTTGCAATTCTGGAACTGTAGGATTTATGGCACACTGACCCAGAAATCTCACACTTAGCTGTTAAATATTGCTTCTTTTTACAGCCGAAGCATCATCTCTTAAGGATTTTTCCTTGTCTCAAAGCTGAAGCCAAGGGAGACAACACCTAATCGTGTTGCATAAAATGGGAAAAGAAGTGGCCATTAGTACCATTGAACAGACCTGTTTTCTTGGTTTTTAATAACCTGGCAGTTCCACTCACAAGTTTCATTTGGATTTGGAAATTATTTCTTGAGAATTAAGCTTTCAATTATTCACCAGAGAGTGTCTGAGTAAACATGAAATGGCTTTCTCATAGCTCTACTAATATATGTTTTAACCACGGAGACCAATTTATATATTCTTGAAAATGAAAAATGAGAAAATTCCAGCAAAGCCTGAGGCATGCAATATACAAACCCCGGTAGACCCCAAATCCCATGCCCTCCACTCATTTTTCCAATAAGTCCACTCTATGGGCTCTTCCTTCAGGTGACCTCAATTTCATTCCCGAGGGGAGAAAGAAGGAGGCAATTACTATGTTTTGCTTTTGTTTGCTTGGAATAATAAATTTAGGGGGTCTCCCTTGCCAGGGTTTTACTGCTGTCAGCAGTTTTCTGTTTCACTTGCTCTCTAAGTCAAACTGAAACCCAGGCCCTTGTGGTTAGCTTTCACCCTGACCCCTTGGCTCCTGGTTGCTGATCCGAAGACAGATCACCTTGGGTCTCTGACATTTGGGGCAACCTAGCTGCCCCCCACCCCCAGAACATATTTCTGAAATGCCTGCCTCTTCAGTTTCTGGGCACTCCACTGTGACCCAGTCAATAAAGGACACTAGCCTTTCTGCCACCAACGACTTATAATCTCTTTCCAATTTGGGTCAGGGACCTAAAAGCCATCTCAGTAATTCTAGCCATGACAGGGGACTCAGGAAAAAAGAATGCTCAACTATCAAATTAGACTTTGACTTGCAGGAAAATACCTCTCAGGGCTTGGGAACTACCAAATAGTCCACTGTTGATTTTTATAGAAACCAGAGGCTAATAATCCCAATTCTGAATAATCAGAAACCTCAAATAACCAGACCGTGCTTGCGTATGTTCTGCAAAGACAAAGACCAAGTGCACAGGTTAGAAAAAGAATATTCCAAACAGCAATTTGCTGGGTATATATACCAAAGGTCTTAGGAAAAGGCAGTAATCTTCTATATCAGCCATGACTAGCACACTCTTCCACGACAACTGACATTTCCAGATGATAACTCCAAAGCCCTGCCGAGTCTTGTAATCTTCCTGCAAAGATGACATTATATTCTATATAACTTTATTCCTAAAGGTTTTTTGTTGGACTGCCTACTTCACAAAGTTATTATAAGAATCATAAAGTGACAATGTACATAAATGAGCTTTGAAAGGGGAATGCAAAAGAAACATAAGATATCACTGTTGCTTCTAACATTTCTTTAAAAATTGGTAATCAGCATATGTTGTTGATGGTAACTACATCACCAAATAAATGATAACCAGAATGGTCAGTTTACCATATTATCCCATTCCCCAAGCATTCTGGACCAAACTGAGTTGAATTGAAAATACATAAATCGAAAGCATATAACTATATTGCTAATTTTTGCTTCCTTCTCAGCAATGTATGATTCAAGGAAACAATCTGAATATTGTTATAGAGCAAAGCCTAACAAAGGAGACCAGCCTGAAGCGCCTTACTGAATGCTCCTTGATAGGGTACATTAATCAAAGATATCAGAAGGGGCAATAGCATCTCGACAACCCACATGAACAACTTACTAGTAAATGTCTCTGACTGGAACTTTAGCCTTCTGAAAGCCAGCTTCTAGACTGTTTATGTTTCTGTATCCCCCCCCCCCCCCCCCCCCC
>NW_007726836.1:514472-516794 GCF_000696425.1 Galeopterus variegatus
GTTTATGTTTCTGTCCCCCCCCCCCCCGAGTGCCTAGCATTGACTTCTACCCAGAAAGTATTCAGTAAAGGCTCCTGGAAGAAGAGAAGAATAAAGGAAAGACGAGGGTGTCTGAGAATGTCACCTGCACATCAGTTATTGCTCTTAAATAATAATGGGTCACAGATCTTTCTATATTCCCAGCCTTTTGAATTTTTTCAATTCTTTCATTTCTTAAATACAAGTTCCTTTGGTCAATCTTTTCTTCATTATGCTCAGTGCACAAAGATAGCAGTAATTGAATAATGTGAGTCTTTTTAAAATACCAAAAATCACTTCTGCTCTATATTTAATGTTAGATCATTTGGCAGCTCTCATTTAGGATGAAGTTGAGATAAACACACTTAGTTTGGGGATTTTGTTGTCTTAACCTCTCCCTTATCTATCTGGCCATCAAAATAGGGAGTGAGTTGGATGCAGGATTTGAAAGACTACCATCATCCATCTTTTTCACAGATGTTTTCCAAACTAGCTTTTACAAGCGGGGGTAAGTCTAGAAGGGCACTAAAGGCAGCCAGAAATGCCTTTATAACTTTTTTCTAATATGAAAGCCTTTTAAATTAAACACAGGAAGGCACTGATGTTGAGCCATATGGGCTCTTAGTATTTAACTCTGGAGATCTGTTTTAGAACAAGGTACCACCCTCCTTGAAAAAGGTGTCTTTCTGGAGCATCTTTTTGGAGAAATAATGATCAAAAAGGCCCACACTGCTTAACTATTAGGGTGAAAAGAAAGAGAAAAAAAAATCATGCTACAACAAGATGCCAAACCCCTTTGGAAAGACTCCAGGGGACAGAAACGGAATGGGTTCCTTCTCCTGGACACAGAGAGACAGTTTTAGAAATATTTCCCTTTGTTGGAGGATGGAGCCTAGAGATCTGGCTTTGGACACCAGCTCTTCACTCCTGCTTAGAGACCCATCTCCCCAAAACAAGCCTGTGCAGTTCGTAAAATGTATTAAGCGAAACTGTGGACAGTGCCAGCACCAAAAACTATCCACTTGAGCCCAGAGGAGCCCCTGATATTTGCTTTCCACGCAACATGGATCCTGTGATCTCTTGCAAGTGGCTAGTGCAGTTTTGTGAGCTCCACAACCAGTCTTTTTATTCCCACTCAGGCCCTACCAAGCAGGAAAAGTTTGCTGGGAGGCACTGGTCCAGGGACTGTTTGTGGACCCTTCCTTTGATGTGTGAGTACTCCAGGGATCCTTTTGCTCCCTTGTAGCCCCCTTCCCATTTGCTAAAGACAGCTTTCATTTATCACGGGGAGCTTTCTCCATGCCAACCGCAGTCTCAGGAGGCAGGAGACGGCTCCAGTGCCGCGGGCAGAGTAGGAAAACCAACGCTACACCTTCCAGAGTCCGGAGACTCCTGCCCCCGCCCAAACCCACATGTTTTCCCGCCTCCTCCCGGGAAGCACCCAAATTTCTTCCACCCTTCCTTAGAGTTGGCTAGGAAGATTCCGCCATCCAGGGTCAAGGAGCGATCCGAGAGGGCCCGGCATCTCCTTGGCGACTCCACGAGTCTGGCATTCAAGGCGGCGCGCGCTGATCCTCGCCCCGCCCCGGCCCTGCCTGGTCCCGGTTCATTCATTCCGGGCTGGTCGCCACCTTCCAGCCCGCGTCGCGCTCGCCGCGCCTTGCTCGAGGCGCTGCTTCCACGGGCAGCGTCTGCTCCCACTGTGCCCAGTCCCTTATTGTTTTTCGGTCTCAAAAGTAACCTCAAGAGGATTTCTTCTTCACACTCTATCCCAGTCCCATCTCACCCTGCCCCTTTATTTAAAACAACCCTACGTCTCTCGCATCCTTTAAGGGTTAAACAGCAAGCCCCACGAAACAAAATCAATCCCCTCCCCACCATCCCACCGCAGACAAGCCATCGCGCGGCCACCAGCTCCGAGGCCCGGCGACGACGTCTCTCTGTCCCCATCCCGGAGAGAGGGGCCACCATCCCGTACGCGGTCCCTGCTTCCCCGCGGGTACAGAGTAAAGCCCCCTCACCCTTCCGTGGATGCCATGGTCTGGGGAACGCCCCCTCCTCTTCGGCACTATCCGGCAGCGGCGGGCGAAGGAGTGAGCCGGCGCCGGGGTGAGCGCGCGCGTGTGGCCGGGTGCGGTGTTGAAGGGGGAGCCTCTCCCCGCCCTTCCACCCCGCTCCCGGGTAAGCCCTTTAGCGCCTCAGCGGGCGCAGAAGGCTCCTGCGGGCGCTAATCCGCGTCCGGGCTGTGCACGGCGCGCGTCCCGCGCTCCCCTCGGCCGGCCGCGGTGACGCTCGGAGCCGGCT
>NW_007726836.1:517794-531667 GCF_000696425.1 Galeopterus variegatus
AGCCACGGCAGGCGAGGACGGTGAGTGAGTGTGTGTGTGCGGGTGTGTGCGCGCGTGTGCGGGTGTGAGCGCGCCGGGGGAGGCGGTGGAGGCCGCTGCGCCCTGGCGCGGCGCCGGCCGGGGAGGGATTGCGAGGTTTAGCCCCGCCGGAGCTGGGGATTTGCAGGCGATCCCTCTCTATTTTCGTCGAGAGCTGACATCACCCGCGCCGCCGCCTCAGGCGACTCCTTTAACCGCCGCCCCCCGCCCCCCGTCTCGAGACGCGGTCCCTCCTCTGCCATCCCTCCCCCCAGCCTCTCGCCATAAATTATCCGAACGAGAAAAGGGCCCCCGCCGGTCGTCCGGGAAGGCCTGGGCAGCCGGTGGCAGGAGCCCAGGGTCTAAGGAGTCGCTATTGTTTCCCCTCAAGCCCGCGTGGCCCCGGGTCACCCCGCGCGGGGAGACGCGCAGGCGACGACGCAAGGACCCGGGATGCCCCTGCGTCCCCGCCTCCCTGGAACGGCCTCGGGCGCTGCCCCTCACTCCCTGGCACACCCACTCCGGCTCACACTTACCCCCAGGCACACCCACCCCTATCCTCCCACGTCTGGGCCCCGCGGACCCCGAGCTGAAACAAGGCAGCGGCGTGGCCGAGATGCGGCCCAGCTGCGCGCTCTCCCCTGCGGCGGCCCAAATAAATCTCCGGCTATCAATTATTCATTGAGATTAATATTAATGCAGATCCCTGGGGGCGGCGAGCAGGCCGTAGGGGAGGCGGTGTGTGGGGGGGGGGGGTGTTTTTTAAAGCGGAGAGAGGTCGGCCTCGGGGGCGCGGGCTGGGAAGGCGTGGAGAGGTGGCCGAGACTAGCGGCGGGGGACGCGTCATCTCCTCCTCGGCTCTGCGAGCCGCTGGCTTCTGGACTGCGGGGGCGCGCGCGGAGACAGATGGGCTCGTGCAAGGGAGGGTCGGAGCCTCCCGGCCGGCTTTGCATAATAACGACAAGACCAGTGTAGCTTTTATTATCTCTGGGACACAAGCAGACACCTACAGCTCCACTACCTGCAGACCCCGCGGAGAAGGCAAAGCCTCATTTTCCTCGTCTGGACAGTGGTACCCAAAATAACCTCCTTTGCAGGGCCGCGGTGAGAATTAAGCGGATTCTAGTGAAAAAGAGATTTGCAAAGTGTAAACGCGCCTAGGAGAGGTCAGCGGTGCGAGCCTGTGGCTTGGGACCTGCCGAGCTCCTCCCTTGAAGGTCTTGGAACCGCACCGCTCGTAGTGTCCCTGGGCGCCCGCCCCTCCTGTCTTATTCCCCTGGGGAGGGGCTTTTCGGTCTCGCGCTGTGCTGTACTTTCAGGTGCAGTGAGGCCGGCCACCTGGAAACTCGCCGAGCCGTCCCGGGGACGGTCCCAAGGGAGCCGGAGTCTCCGCAGAACCGCCTGGTAGTTAAAGGCCAGGCGCTGATATCTGAAGTTTTAGTTCTTCAGCACCTTCCGGAAGAGTCATCTGTGGCAAATTCCTCAATCTCTCTTCATCCCGTCAACAAAATGGGAATATTTCCAACCTCGTAGTGCTAAGAGAACTAAATGAAATGTAACACGTGTGCAAAGCTCTTAAGCTAGAGTCTGGCCCCCAGGAAACCCTCAAAAAGTGTTTAGTTAATTCTAGGAGTCCTTGGAGGATAGTTTCTCAGGCAAAACATCCAAGGATGAGAGAAAAAACAAGAGAAAGAAAAAAAAATGATAGAAGTTAAAAAATAAACCTCTGCTCACCTCCTGCCTTTGCCTCCCTTTCCAAAATCTGGGTCCAGACACGTTCCTCCATCTTTTCCTTTCTCCATCTCTCCCCTTTCCTCTCCTCTCTTTCCTGTCTGCCCTATTAGATTAACCAGATCAGTGTTTTATTCATCCTAGGGCCTTCGGAACCCCTCTAGCTTTGCATTTTCTTTTTTAACAAAAGGGAGGTGGGGGGGTCAGCCATCTCTTCATCTTTGAGCATTTGACTTTGGGTATTTTCTTCTTCCAAAAAATGTAGTTATAGTAAGTGTGTTTTTAAAAAATAATTTGTAGATGAAAAACTACCTTCCTACTCCTTGGTTATTATGCCTTCTCTTAAGCCCTGTCAAGGGTAGATGCGTGACTTCATATCTGAACTTGTCACGTATACAACCTTCACAGTATAATTTTCTAACTTCACAATTTAGGGGCTTTACTTCCCTTTCTGTTGAGGCGGCAGCTGGAGAACAAAGCCATGGGAAGCTCTCCCCAGCCTAGATATTAATAATCCCAGCCGCCCTACTCTGTCGTTAGCACCCCCTTTAAAATGAGCACGAATGAACTACTCCATCATAATCCGTCCATATCTGCACACAGGCTTGAGGGCTGAGCTGCAGCATTCATTAGCATTCACTGCCAAGAGCACGGCACCTGGTGGTACAGACACACGGTGAGTAAAAAGAAAGAGAAAAGGAGATGGAATTGTTTTCACTTTTTAAAACATCCAATTAAAAAACACTCTTAATTATGTTATCAGTGTTCAGGACCTGGGAGAATTTATGTGAATCGTCAAGCATGGCTGCATTAGACGGGAGTAGTCATTTTCTCTATAAAGCCTGACATCCCATCCTACACTTGAGAAGCATTTGCATGTGTTCAGGACCTGGGAGAATTTATGTGAATCGTCAAGCATGGCTGCATTAGAGGGGAGTAGTCATTTTCTCTATAAAGCCTGACATCCCATCCTACACTTGAGAAGCATTTGCATTCAGCTGCCCTGGGAGGCCAGGTCTATTAAGTCATGTGGACTATGCCACAGATAATTCTGGCTAAAAATCATTAGCTGAAAGAAACTAGTTCTCTTTCTTCATGCCACAGAGCCCCTGCCAACATTCACACCAGTTCTTACTTTTTTAAGCAAACTGGAGCAGCGATTTTCAATACTGGCTACCCATTAAAATATTATGAAGAGTTTTTCAGAAAATAATGCTTAGGCCACCTTCCAGGGAGATTTTTGTTCCATCAGTCTGGGTGTCGTTGACTTGGGGTTTTACAAAACTTCCCAGATGATTAATTCTACTGAGTAGCCAAAGTCGAGAGCTGCTGGACTGGAGGTGATTCAACAGGATGGAGAAGAGTCCAGAAATAGGGCTTGAGAAGTAGTTGGAGCAAACTGGCGTGTCACCCTTTGGAAAGAGAAAGCTAAGGAAGATATCATACAAGGCCCGATCCTCCTGTCTTCAAACACAGGGAATTAAAATCTTTCCAGGCTAACACTGTGTTATTCTAGACAAGCAATGTGAGAAGCTATAAAAACATGGAACTTTCTTCTTCTGTTGTGCATACATGGAAACTTGAGAGTAAGCCACTGTACAGCACTACCACCGTACTGAATAAAAACTCAGCTCTGGATCAGGCCGACCTGTGTCAAATACTACCCCAGCCGGGTATTAGACTCTATGTCACCTTAGTCTGGGCACTTTAGGTTCTTAGCCTCCTCATCTCAACACTGGAGAAGACAGTAATGGCCACCTCAGGGTTGTCGTGAAGATTAAATGGGAGAATATGTGGAAAATGCTTAGCTTTGAGCCTGGCACATCATGAGTCTTCCATAAAGGTCCATCCTAGACACATGGAAGCAGCAATATGCACCAAATTTAACTTACCACTGAGCTCACTTGAGAACCTAGGCTCCCCACCTAAACTATAACCCCTTTTCTCCTTTTAATCCACACTGCAAACTACAAGTCTTTTAGCTAGTGTTAAGTTGATAGAGCCTTGATGTGAGAACAGAACAAGGCCAACTATATAAGCTAGCAGGAACACTTTAGAATTTTCCAGCATCTCTTATTCTCCTCTGGGGATTCCGTAGTTATGGCAAAAGCAGAAGAGATGGGAAGCTCTGACATTTGGATACAGATGTACCTTTCTTAAGTCTAGCTCATGGATTCTCAAACTTCAGTGTGAATAAGAGCTACTCCACAGGACTGAATACAAAAAATAAAATCAACTGTACTGTATCTGTGATAGGTAACTTAAGGGATTTTAAAAATAAATTTTGACCATAAGGGATTTTTTTCCATTTTGTCTCACTTATTGTTGACTTAAAACCTAACCCATCCTACAAGAAGTGACTTATTAGATTTGAGTTAAGGCAGTATTTACACTGGGACTTCATGGAAGTTGTAGTATTACCTTAAGATTTACTGAGTGTTAGGGCAGGCTGTGGCTCACTTGGGAAAGTGCAGTGCTGATAACACCAAGGCCACGGGTTTGGATCCCTCTATAGGGATGGCTGGTTCACTCACTTGGGTGAGCGTGGTGCTGACAACACCAGGTCAAGGGTTAAGATCCCCTCCCTTACCCGTCATCTTTAAAAAAAAAAAAACACACAAAGGTTTACTGAGTGTTTACTCTGTGAATAATGGACCTTACTTGTATATAATCTTGTTTGATTCTTAAGATGGCCTACAGAAAGCACTACTATTACTCCCATTTTACAGAGGAGAAAACTGAGACCAAGAGAGATTAAGGAATTTGCTCAAGGTTATGTAGATAGTCAGTGGTTTTGTTAGCCAGAGTCTAGCTAGAAAAAGATGGCATACTCAAATTAAGTGAACTGTGGTAATAAAGGGACTATTTAGAAGGGTATGGGAAGGGTGTAGGGAAACGGTTTTGTTAGCCAGGGTCTAGCTAGAAAAAGATGGCATACTCGAATTAAGTGAACTGTGGTAATAAAGGGACTATTTAGAAGGGTATGGGAAGGGTGTAGGGAAACTGTAAGGGATAGTGCAGATCCCCCAGGACACCATTACCCACCCTAAGGCTAAAGGGAATTACCAGGACCTAGAGGGGAGTCCTGTATGGAGAAGGCCAACCAACAGGAGCTGACACCTTTGTGGACATAGCAATCTGCTGGTAGGGGACCTGGAAATAAATACCTCAACCCCCACTTCCACCCAGTCCTTCTCTCCCCTCCAGGGCTCCTTATTGGGCAACGCCAGCTGGAATCTGGGGGGCAGGAGAGCTCACTGAAACGAGACCTATGCAGTCCTGCAGTTCAACCTCTCTGGGGAACACAGCGGGATGGGGCAGGGTGGGGCCTAGATGTTCAGAGCCAGCAGATGAAGCTGGGGTTTGAGTGCCAGCAGTCTTCCTGCAGAACCTTGCTCTTAACCCCTCTGCTGTGCCAGCTAGAGGAATAATAGTGTCATCATTCTTGGAACACTTTGCTCCCATAACATGGGGGGACCTCTTCACCATGAGCTATTCCAGCAGAAACTTGGTCAGACCATTTGCTAGAGATCAGAAGGTATATTTATACCGTGGAAGAAGTCACCGGATGGCCTCAGAGTTTCCAGTCCTAAATTCTATAATCCTCAATGTTCTTCTCCAACTATAGGAGCTTTGTTGGACCAAAGAAGCAACAAAGTCTCTCCCTTCTCATACTGTGCTCTTCTAAGGAATTCACTCCCTGTCTTGGTTCTCCTTCTGATTGCTCGAGATTGGTTATTACAGCTCCACACAGTGGAGGGGGAGAGGGAAACTCCTAATATAGAAAAGGGAAAAAAAAGTCATACACTACTTTTCCATAAAAGGCTACTGAATGAGAGTATACCCCCTCATAATGACAACAGAGGAGAAATGTTTAAATGTTCAAAGTTTATCAGAAGAAAATGACCTAGAGAGAGAAATAACAGCCAAGTGACCCAAGAGTTAGCCCCTGAAAAGAGACTGTCATTTAGTAATGTCTGAGAAATATGAATTCGACTTTTTCCCTCGAATGCAATTACTAGTTCATCTTCCTTGGTCTTTAAGATTATCGGTGCTCTCCAGAGCTTAGTAATGAGAAGGTCACCCACCATCAGCTCATTAGGCGAGACATTCATATTCGTGGTTCTTTGCAAATTCACAGTCACCCAGGAAACAAATTTGTCCTTTCAGAGTTTCAGTGCAGCTGTTCTGATAAAGCAAGTCTGGGCTTTGGAGTCAGGCAGGCCTGTGTTCGAATCCTAGTTTCTCCACACATGGCATTGAGGGAGCCACCTAATTTTTTTGAGCTTAAACTTCCTCACCTGCAAAATAGAAACAGTTCTTGTATCTGCAAAAATTATACTTGTAAAGCAGACATCACAGGGCCTGGAATATAATGTGAACACACTAAATGTCTGTCCTCTGCCTTCCTAAGTAATCAAGGAATTAAAAGCTCTGTGGATCCATCTTTAAAACTTTGATGCAGTCACTGAGACTACAAGACTAGAAACCTTAAGCTTTTTAAAAAATAAATAAAGCAGAGGGGACATTACAGGCCCTTCTATAAGACAATTAATATGAGAATGCTAATTTTCAAAAATGTTAGCTATTTTTAAGGTGAATGAAAAACATGAATGAAAATTATTGTATAGCATTCCTATTTTAGAGGAAAGATACTAAACTATTTTCTGACAGTATTGGCTCTGAAGCCAAAAGCAGGCAAGAGAAAAATTGGAGAAGCCTGAAACTAAATTGAAAGTGTAAAGATTTCAGAAAGAAATGGGGGTTTAGAGCGATAACTAGCAGGAGGAGCATTTTCACAGCGACATTACCAGATCAAAGTGCTAAGGTGGACACAGAAGTTATAACATGATCTTCGGAGTTAGGCCAGCCAGGGAACCGTCCATCTCAGCCATATTTAGAACAGTGAGATTCACCTTCAGTACATCATTCCGTCTTTACATTTTGAATGACCTTGAATAAGTCACTTAACCCTCTGGGCATCAGTGGATGTAGTAATGACCTCATCTAAATGAGGCCATATCACATAGGGCACTTAGCACAGTTTCTAGCACACTGTGGTAGCTGTTGTCATTTTTATAATATCAGTTTCCTGACTGCCACCGCACTCGTCGCTCAAAAGATGGTGATAATACTTTGGATCCAACAACACAGCTACAGATGAGCCAGCCTGTAGCCCTGTTTGTCTGATTGTGGTCTCTCAATAGAGAGTCAAGGGTGCATCTCGCGGGTGTTTGGAGCTGTAAGATACAAGTTGAGTTCATTCACTCTTTTCTTAGCACATTAGCAAAAACAGAAGTAAGAGAGTTCTATTTTTACCTCACTCTCTAAACTGATGAGAAAAGAGATGCTACTTCATAGAAATCTCAATTCAGTCTAAGAACTTGGTCTAAATATAATCTATTCTTCAAACAGAAACCACCTCATTAAGTAGAGAGCTCAGGAAGGCTGAAACACTCAGGAGCTTATTGCCTGATGAATTCTAAGGGAAAGAGTGTAAATTCATTCCATTTACTTAGTAAAGATGAGGAGGAAAGGAGACAATGGAAAAAGATGAGTTGTGAGTTCTCAGTATATCATTACCCACATCAGCATTTCTACTATAAGATGACTTGAGGCTAAATGTCAGGGTCAGTGAAAATTCTTTGTGCCCAGCATGAATACCATAATGTTTTGAGTTAGAGTGACTGTCTCTTTTTTAGCAGCTTGATTCTGTGTTAAGTGGAAATACTTTTTGAGAGTGATTGTTGGTATTTTAGTTTCTACCCCCAGTTTCTCCTAATTGTGGCTAAGATTGCCAGTTATGCATCCACCTTCCCCCACGCCACCCCACCCCTTTGTGCTGCTGGGACATTACAGTATTCAGTAGTGACATCTTCACGATGAACAAAAGGAAGGAGAGAAAGGGTTTTTTTTGTTTGTTTGTTTTTTGTTTTTTGTTTTTTATCTTCAGGGAAGTTTATTTTGCTTGATGCTATCTCACTGTGGTTGAATGCTAAGTGATCTGGATAAAGGACTGAATCAAGGACCCAAGCCAGGCTCGGGGGACCTCAGAAAATCCAGTGATATGATCCTTGTTCTATCTTCTCTATCCACTTCTTTAAGAAATTACTCAGTCGTACTGAGAGAGGCTGTGTATTGATCCCCAAAGTATTTTTCCTATAAAGTTATTTTCCTTAATAAGAGACAGAAAGGGCCGGCCCGTGGCTCACTCGGGAGGGTGCAGTGCTGATGGCGCCAAGGCCCCGGGTTTGGATCCCGTATAGGGATGGCCGGTTTGCTCACTGGCTGAGCGTGGTGCTGACAACAGTGCGGTGCTGATGGCGCCAAGGCCCCGGGTTTGGATCCCGTATAGGGATGGCGGGTTTGCTCACTGGCTGAGCGTGGTGCTGACAACACCAAGTCAAGGGTTAAGATCCCCTTACCGGTCATCTTTTTAAAAAAATAAAAATAAAAAAAATAAGAGACAGAGAGAGATAGCAACTGGGTAACTTAGTTCTAAATTGAAATTACAGTTACAGAGATTTTTTTTAAAAAATCAAAGTCCAAAGAACTGAATTATGACTTTGTATAACTACAGCAAACTAGAAGGTATCCCAGTACACTTTGAAGTTCCATTTGTTAACACCTGGATACTGTTTTGTTTGTAACACTCTGTTACCCTTTCCACTGAAATTAAACAACTTTTCCGCAATTGGCATATTTGAGGATTAATAGTGTTCCTTCTGTCTCTTTTGTGCAGAATTTCCTTTTTCTAGAAACTGTAAGGAACATAACAGTGTATTTTTTTTCCTCCAAGAATTCAATCTTGAATTTTATTCTTCACCTAAGAAAGCTATTTCCCTAATTGCACCTACTGACTTTTTTTTCTTTGTTGACAAAGCTCTCCATCAAACCTAGTCCAGGCCTCTGGATAAACACTCAGCGATTGGAATACAAATGTGAAGTGAGCCCTAAAAACCTCTGCCACTGAGACAGTCTTCTTAACATGCTGGGCCTCAACCACTCATCCAGGCAGAGCCCTGCCAGGGAAAACAAGTCCTGCTGCCAAAGCAGGGAGAGACCATAAATTGCTACCACGCCACTCCAAACTGTCCTCATCTTTCCAGCAGCCCTGAACAGATAAACTTCCCCATGCCCTAGGGATCTAAAGTATTTCACTCAAAGTTTTCACAAGATACTAAAGAAGGAGAAGAAATAAGGCAGGAGTGAAGACATGTGTCTCATCTTGTGCTGGCGGCCAGCTCTCTTCTTGCAGCTCATCCCATCTTCATTTAAGATAATTTCCTATTAGAACAACATGCAGTTGTGTCAGTGCAAGAGACTCAAGGTCTTCACTTGTGTCTGGGTTAGGATAGCACAAAAACTCAGAGGCTCAAAGCCAAGGGCTATATTTGATGACTTGATGACCTCACTAATAATTCCTCGTGCACTTTCTAGGTATACATAGGATTCGATACATACAGTGTGGCCCTGGAAGTGCCCTCTCTCCTAGTTCTCCCAGACTTTGAAGTATCCCTGCACCATGTGACTCCACATCCAACCTCACATCACACCACTGTCTTCTTCACACTTTCCCCCGCAGCCTTACTGGTTTTCTAGGAGCTCCTTGAATATGCCAGGATCCCTCCTTCTTAAGATCTTTGCACGTGCTCTTCCTTCTATCCGGAATGCTCTTGCTCGCTCTCCACCCTTGTTGTAGTAAGTGAAGTCGTTCTCAACTCAGACACCACCTCTTCAGGGAAACACACCATTTATCCTGTCCTCTCCTGATTGAATCAGTTTCCTCTGTTATGCGTCCTTGCAGCATGCTGCATTTTCCTTCTTAGTACTTACTGTGGTTGCTAATTCTGCAGGTACTTCCAGGATTACATGACTGAGGGCAAGCACCAGCCTACATTGTTCACCCTCAGTGTTCCCAGCCCTTGGCTCATAGCAAGCACTCAATCAATTTTTGTTGATGATCGAATGACGGGGAAAATCAATGAAATCACAATTCTCGATTGAATTAAGGATGGAGGAGATTTTATTGATATTTGGATATAGGAGGAAAATGTGTAAGGCAGGTGATAAATTTGACAGCATGGAAATTCTTAAGTCTC
Organism: Galeopterus variegatus; assembly: GCF_000696425.1. Taxonomy (NCBI): domain Eukaryota; kingdom Metazoa; phylum Chordata; class Mammalia; order Dermoptera; family Cynocephalidae; genus Galeopterus; species Galeopterus variegatus. The sequence continues at coordinate 527,646 of NW_007726836.1, forward strand.
AAAGAACTATGAAGATTCATATTCAAACCCACACCTGTAACTCCAGAGGATAATGGGTGTTGTTCTGGAAAGAAGAGGATTGGATGGCAGCAAATTTTCTACTTGTCCAGCTGAGCCTGGTCTCTTTTGGAGAACACTGTAACTCCAGAGGATAATGGGTGTTGTTCTGGAAAGATAAGGATTGGATGGCAGCAAATTTTCTACTTGTCCAGCTGAGCCTGGTCTCTTTTGGAGAACACCCCCTTTTCACCCCCCCACCCACATGCAGATAGGGAAATGTATTTTAAAAATCACTGGAGGCCCCAGCACTTGGTCTTAGAAACTTGTCCAGACAATTCCCACTTACACAGTCCCATTGCTCCTTGCTGTCACCCTTCTCAGCTCTTCCAACCATGGCCCTCACTGATTTCTACCCATCCTTTCCTATGCTCCACCCCACTCCAAACTTATTTCCACATGCTTGTACCTCAACAGTGTTCTAAAACTTCCTTTCCTCTTCCCACGTCTCATAACATTTCTCAGAAATGGTTTCTCCACCTCCAGGCTCTTCCTTCTGAAGAACAGCAACAAAACAACCACCACCATACTAGCGGCCAATTATTTATACAGCGCAAGAGGCCAGACATTGTTCACATGCTTAACTGTCAGATGCACCATATGGTTGAATCCTCAAATCTCTTCACTCCCATTTACAGATGAGGCAACTGCAGGGTAGAGACTGAGTGTCATGCTCAAGGTCACAGTGTGTAAGTGGACACATCTGGGATTTGAACACAGGCTGGGTCTTCTAACCATGGCCCACTGTCTAGTATATCAGCCACCCCGGTGGGCATTTCTAGAACTCCATGTCTATCCTTCTATCCTTTCACTCTCCTGGTGACATCATAACGAGCTTGAGGTTTACAAACAGGCAATAAGAAGCCGCATTATTAAGCCTAGCATTTGAGATCCATCACCAGTTGGCCTCACCTTGGCTGGCCAACTTAGCCAGTCACTGTAACAAAATGGTCATGGTGGGAAATAATGGGCCCTTCTCCAAGACAGCCCTCTCCGTGCTTAATCTTATGTTTTTTTTTTTTTCCAGACTCTTTCCTTACGTGTAATATCTTACTTCCTGTCTATCACTCCAAAGATTCAGATGAAGTTCTAACTACCCTGTGAATGAAAATTTAACTGAAGACACTGTCCTACTCAGATAGCCCCTTCCTCTCAATTCCTGCTGGAGTTTAGGTAAGAGTGTCAGTTACTTGCAAATTCCACTTAATGTATAAACCTGGCTACTTCCAAGGAAAGTAAGAGTCTTGCTTAAATCACATAGATTTTACTTAAATTTTATGTGTCATATAAATTTAATTGTATGGTACACGAAATTTAAGTAAAATCCACATGATTTAGCGAAGACACATATATGCATACAAGTGTACTTCAACAAGTTCATAGAAAAATGTAGTTGAAAGGTAATATGAATTTTTTGTATTGATTATACATATTTGTGGGGAATAGAACTGACCATCAGCACCTGTGCCCAAGATGTGGTGATCAGATCAATACTGTCAGCATGCCCACCACCACAAATTGCAATTATTCCCCATGTCACCCACCCAACCTCTCCTCAACATCTCCCCCCACCCCCCCTCCATCCCTAGTAATCCTATGTCTGTTCTCTCCCTTTGCAAGTCCAATGGACCACTGTGGTCTTTCTTTCCTTCCTTGAGAGGTAATATGAATCTCTCCATGAACTTTTTGAAGATCCCTCATATGTATATGTGTGTATGTGTATATACACATTTACACACACACATACAAGACCATATATGTATGTATGTGTACATATAGTCAATGCCCTCTAGTCAAAGGCCACCGGAAACACACCTGTAGTTAAACAAGTTGGATTTATCGGTCCTTGCAATGAGAGAGAATATACATTACAGGAACTGGGGTGACTCATTAACAGTGTAGTAGAAAGAACTTATAGGATTTAGGCTTCTATTAAGTGATTTGGGGGAGGTTTCAAGGCAGTGGACTGGATGTTGTCAGGAAGTCCATCTTAATAACTCTTATCTAGAAGGAAGGAAGCCTAGATTGAAGTTAACTCTGTAATTGGCAAAGAAGCAGCAGTCACTCCTATTAGCCAGGAGAGGGAGATGTTTGGCATTTTTGTGGTTTGCATAGAGACCTTGCTTTTGTCTATTATTACCTGATACAAAGTGGTCTTGTTCGTACTTGGTCCATCACGGTCACAGAATGACACTGACTGACCCTGGCATGCTGTGCAACTGTCCGTCTTCAGTAGGAGAACATGAAACCTAGCTGGGAGTCGTGGCAGGTCAACCCCAGCTCCAAAGCCTAGCTGATAGAACATCAGAGTCAGGGGCTACATGTGTTTATAGAAAACCAAACCACCACTAAAAAAGAAGTTAGAACCAAACTATTCTGGATGAAGCAGAAGGCTTCTCTCTCCCCAAAGGTGTCCTCAGTTGACAACCACTTTCCAGCATTAATATTCCACAACTTGAGATGGCTTTGTTCCATGTCAACTTAGGGAAACTATGTTGCAGAATTCCCTTCCCTGTGTGGCTCCAGATTAGAGTGGGCACAAAAGAAACACATGAGATTTGGAAAGTAGAGTGAAGCAACAGCTATTTTCATGATCTGAGAGTGGCTGAGCATATCAGACATGTGGCACTTACTGCACAATGCCCCTGATCTGCCAGCCACCTTGCTGGGGTGGGACTGCACCCAGGTCCACAGCTCCTCCAGCACCTTCTGGAAATTCTCTTCTGCTTCTCTGAGTCCTGGATCAGGAGAGGGTGCAACTACATGCAAAGGGCACCAGCTTCTCCTGCAAGGTCATTCATACCATTGAGGTTGGGGGTAGCAAAGGACAAACACAGGTTTCCTTGTGTCTTCATGGGTTCTGGTTGATCCTTATTCTGCCAACATCATATCAAGCCTTCCTTCTCAACTGATGACCTGGTTGATTTCAGTTAAACACCAGGAGCGAAGGCAACAGTCTTCAACAGTCTTACACAGACTTCTCCACCAATGTCCAAAAATAATGTGGTCATTATGATCCTTTATTCCACATGACACTTAAAAGTTCTGATCCTCTGAAAAGCCCCTGACTGATACACACCAGATTTGCAGCTGAAGGAAACCTCTCATCCTTGGAATCCTATCCTAGGATGCAAGGGCCATGTTATAAAAAGAGATGGATAACATTCCAACAGCAGCCATTTATGGCCAAGGGACTGGTTTGTGTCGATTCTCTTGTCCTGACTAGGAGTCTTAGGTTAGTAAGACTGAGTACTTACAGCCCATGAGAGCAGTGCTGGGCGCTGCCAAACAGCCATGGGGCTATGAACCAAGCAGCCTGGGTGGTGCTCCTAAAAACTGGGNGGGCCAGATTCAGTTTCTGGGGAGTCAAAGTCAAAGCTGAAAAGGCATACACATGAACCAAATCCGAACGGTGAGACAAGAGTGAAAAATGACACTAAGTAGTAAAGAGGGTGTCAAGAAAGTGGGGAACATGTTGGTCCAGGTGGGAGGTAAGGACAGGGTCAGGGATGGAGAGTGTGAGCATGGGCACCACGTGGGAAGTGCCCACCCAGGCAGAGCTGGTGGCTTTGTGCAGCTGTGCCCAACTGGATAGCCCTGGCCCTGCCAGGTACTACAGGCACCAGACTATGCATCATGTACTATGTTCATTGCTGTACACACATCCCACTTCACTGTCACAGCAACCCCAATAAAGTCCCAAGACTTTATCGTGCCAATTTAGTAGAAATGAAGCTGGTGGAGAGGCCAAGCACTTTGCCCAAGATCACTTAGAAAAGAAGGTGAAAGACAAGAATTTGAATTCAAATCTCTTTGACCCAACTTCCATTATATCTTTCAAGATCCAAGCTTTCTAATCTTAAAAAACAAAAGCAAACAAACCAACAAACCAAAAACACACACAAAAAAAACCCCACAAAACAAACTTTGAGTGACTTGATAAATGTTTGTAGAATCAAATGCCT
>NW_007726836.1:531976-539685 GCF_000696425.1 Galeopterus variegatus
AAAAAAACCCCACAAAACAAACTTTGAGTGACTTGATAAATGTTTGTAGAATCAAATGCCTTCAGTTGCCTGCAACCTCAGGTTAAGCCTCTTCCCAATACCCAATCCACTGAAACTGTGAGACAATAAACACTTATTGTTTTAAGCCACTAAGTGTTGGGTAATTTCTACTCAGCGATTGATAACTAATCCATTGCTCTGAGAGTAAGCCATAGGGATGGGGGATGGATTGGGTAAAAGGAGGGTATGACTTATGGAAAGCCCCAGAAAAGCCTGACAAAAAGAGACATTAGAAGAAATTCTTTTCTTGCTCAAGGGATCATGTAAAGACAGAGGTGGGGAGGCAGGTTGAAAGACAAATATGTCCTCACCTCCTGTCTTGGGGCTAAACTGATTGAGGTGGAAGTTCTCTGACACAGGTTGAAGAAACAGGTAAGTTCCTGTCTGGGTCTATAGGCAGCTAATGTCTCCCAGGATGCCCTGTAACAGCCTGGGTTCTCCACTCTCACGTGGTCTGGAAAACACTGAGAAGTTCCCACAAGCCCCTGAGGGAGGAAAAAGAGGTCGCTGAGAGTCTGGCTGAGTAATTGCCAGAGAAGGTCAAAACTGGGGCCATGAGGCTGAATGACCCAAACCAGAGTCAGACAGGAGTCACCAGATCTCAGGAGTACCAGTCTAGAAAGAACTGAGGAGGAGCCAAGACAGCAGGAAGGACCACTGGGCCCCATGGACGCAGAGAGAGAATATAGCACAAGTCACACTAGTTACAGACTCTAGCACCAAATGCCAGCAAAACACGCAGGAATGGGAAAGACCTACCACACACAGCCAAGAACCAGCCGGAACTCAGAAGTCCCCACTATGGTCCCAATGCTCAAAGGCACTTAAGCCTCCAAGGCACCACCTTGGAGAAAAGAAAAATGGAGAGGAAAGGGAGAAGGGATAAAAGAGTAAGTCACCCAGAAAAGACAATTGTACTGAAAGGTCACTGGAGGTATTTGACTGGATTGAGTTCCAGTGGGAGGTGGGGTGGGGCTTGAGAGGAAAATCACGTAAGTTACAGAAGAAAGTGAGGCTACGGTTTCCTGGCATATCTAGATCTGGTGTGAATAAATATATGACTCCAGTTCAGATGCCATGAAAACATACTGTAAGGATTCACAGAGGTTCAAAGAAGGGTTTTGTGCTGGACCTAGAACATGAGAACCAGAATGGACACTAGAAATCACCTAATCCTCAGTATTTTCCTCTGTTTGTGCCTTATCTGATGGCACCCAGGTCCCTCCTTCCCCAGCCCATGACCCACCAAGCTTCAAGGGCTGGTATTGAAAAGATGGCATTGGCTTTGCCGTTATTTAGGAGCTAAAACCCTTGGCTCTGTTTTAAAGAGCTAACACCAAGCCATTGGCCCCCATACATGTAGCTCAGAGAAAGAGCACACAGGAATAAGAGTGTCGCACATTTGTTTTGTAGGTCAGAAGCCAACCCTTGTTTTATTAAAATATGTACAGGAGACTGGGAAGGAACAGGACCCGTCTGTACTGTGGCGACATACACAAAAGCATGAGCCGCATCCAACTCTGCTGCCCTGGGCTGTCCCGCAGATGGCTCTCTAGAACTCGGTTTGGCTGGAGCCTCATGAAGCCCTCATCTCCCCAGGTCAACTGTCTCTCAACCAGATGTGACTATGACATTTGCATCACCAAAAGGTGGGGAAGGCCACTGCGTCAGTTGAACAGGGAGGTTTTCTTTTCTATTCATATGGTTTCTTTTTTGAATAAACTCAGTTCTTGCAAGCGCTGGTGCTTCCAAATGGCTGTCTAAGCAGTTGGAAAGGCAGTGGCCTACAAGAAACCAAGCTCTACTCACCCTCCACTGAGTTTTGTCCCTGAAATCAGAAGCCCTGGCATAGCCAAGTTCATGGGCAAAGTTATACTTCAGGTCCTCATTGCCTCATGCAACACACATACAGAAATAAATCCTGGTTTATTTCATGTTTCTCTCAATCCAGTCTTTAAAAGGCAGCACCTTGGTGAAGGCCGTGGAGAGGCTGTGGCTGCAGGTTTTGTCATAACTCCAGCTGACCAGGCCCACCAGATGCCAGCGTGGCTCAGCGGATGCTTGGCCTGGGAAGAACACAGCTGCGATGCCCCCTGTCTCTGCGGTGCAGATGTCAGAAGGAGCGGTGGGGTCCCGGCTGGCACAGAACATGTTGTCAGTGACACTCACTGGGATGCCATGGTCTTCATGCTGCTCCTCACACAGCAGAGAGTCCACCACCCTGACCACCCCTGAGCGCAGCGTGTCGTTCTTAAAGCCAGGGCTCCTCACGTCTGCCAGGACGTTCCAGCCAGCCACAGTGATGTGGGTCTCCTGGAAGGAGGTGCTGAGGTCCCGAGTGGATGCAAGGCAGATGGGCTGGATGCGGGTGCTGATGCGGGCCTTGTCCAGGAGCTTCAGGATGGCGATGTCGGTATCGAGCAGGATGGGGTCATAGTTGGGGTGCAGAATGACAGCAGAAACCTACAAATGTGAGGAATGGATTGTAATGGTGAGCAGCCAACTCCACACTGAACAAGAAGAGGAAAGCAAAACTATTGGGAGAAAATTTTTAAGAGACAGCTACAACTACTTGGAGATACTTTGCTCTATTTCCAGGGTTGCAAACTGAAGTGCCTACCAGGGCCTGGTGGTGGTGTTAGATAAGTGGAGCGGACAGGTGAGGCTGCATAAAATGGGCACACTCCCTCCAAAGTGGGCAATGGCCACCTCACTCCAGCTGACCACCACCCCATGGGGAAAAGGGGCCCTCATTCTAACTTTGCCAGAGAATGGACTCCAGATCTTCATCTGAAATATCCTGATTTTTAAATGTTGGCAGATAAATGATTAAAGTAATATATGTTAGGACCTTCAAAGCACAAAGCTCTATAGGCTACCAGTTTGCAACCTCTGGTCCACTGTAAATATTTCATTTAACTTCAAGCCTGTATAAGACAAAGCTATACCCAGAACGTTCCACAAGACTTTTCCATGAAACCTTCCCTGGTTGTATCAATCTTTGCTGATCATTCTCTTTAAGGGGGGCCTCTAAGAGCTCACATCTGTGATATCTTATAATTTTTTAATGTATATGTTCTATTACTTCAAAAGCCTTTGGGCACATTTCCTCAGAGCATCTCCTGTGTTACACTGATCATGATATATTCGTTTCTCTTTCCCACTAGACTGTGGACTTTTCAGAGAAAATACTTATTCTTTTCTGTATCTATTTGCAGTGAATAGCAATTGTGGGAGCTCAAAAATGGTTGAACGGATGAGTGGATAAATAAATGGATATATGGAAACATGGATGGATAGATGGACAGGTGGGTGGATGGCTGGCTGGCTGGCTGGATGGATGGATGGATGGATGGATGGACAGATGAAGAGATGGGTGGATAGACAGGTGGATGGTTGAATGGATACATGGGTAGAACAGATGGATAGGTGGGTAAATGGAAGAGAGGGAGGGGGGCAGGGAAAGAGAAGTATTTTGTAAACTGGTTAAGAATATCTTGGATAAAACCTCTCTATGTGGACAGATGAAGAGATGGGTGGATAGACAGGTGGATGGTTGAATGGATGCATGGGTAGAACAGATGGATAGGTGGGTAAATGGAAGAGAGGGAGGGAGGCAGGGAAAGAGAAGTATTTTGTAAACTGGTTAAGAATATCTTGGATAAAACCTCTCTATGTCGACAAGGCCTACCTAGGACATTGCCCAAACATAATAGGTAATTACCTTTTTTTGTTATTGTTATTCATAAATATTTATTGATAATCTACATTGAGCTAGGCACTGTGCTAGGCTGTGAGGGCACAGTGACAAGTCACAACATCCAAGTGGGACTTGTGGTGATTTCAGGCAGAGCCAGCCGTTAAACAAATCCTATAACTAATTTTTAATTTGTTATTATTTATGATACATGCTACTAGGAGAAGCACATATATATTTAACTCTTAGGTGATTGACTTTTGGTGACCACAATGATAAATGATATTTGTCTCTATCTTATTTTTAAAATAATTAAAGAGAAAAAAAGACTCCATAGTCTTTCTAAATGCCCCTTTCTAGTATCTGTCAATATGAAATATTGAGCACCTGCTACATGCCAGGCTCCGGGCTGGCTGCTGACATGCTAAGGTGACAGGACTGTCATAGTCACTTCTCTTCTGTGCTTGGAGTTTATTGAGCCAGAGCCCAGTTACCAGGTTGAACCCTCTCTCACCCTCAAGCTCTGAATAGTCTTCTCATCCCGGTCATCATCCCGGTAGAATTTCCCCAAGACAACTTTGAGATCTGCTGTCTTGATGATGGTGATCTTCCCCAGGTCGGTAACACAGTGGGCAGCCACCACCACGGTGCGTTCGTTCACCAGGGCACCACTGCAGACCAGGAACCATGCACCCTTGTGCAGGCTGCCATCATGCATCCCACTGGTCCTCCTGTAGATGGCCACCTGCCACGGCCAGCGCATCCCTTGAGTCTTTGGAGCAGTGACGTTCTCAATTTTCCCACAGACTGCAGAGAAAGCAGCAGCTCAGTAAGATAAACTCAGCCCTTTCTACCCAAAGGGGAATGAGTCACTCAACGAGGAGAGCAGAAATCTAAAAAGGTGTGGGCCCATGGCTGTGATGATCACTAAGCAATCTAACTTGGTTTCCTTCTCCCTTTCAACATTAATCAACCACCCTTGACATGGTTGGCTATAAAGTCTAGGGTTGAAATTGGAGGTTTTGTAATCAAATGACACCTGAGTTCTGATTCCAGGCACTTACTCTCAGTAGGACTTTGGGAAAGTTGCCTAATCTTCTAGAGCCTCAGTTTTCTTCTGGTAAAATGGACAGAGTCACAGCAATTGTCTCATGATATTCTTGAGGAGACTGAATGAGACGATGTGTATAAACAGTCTCAAAATATTGTCATCATAAACATGACCACAATGAACTAAACCATACCGTTCTCTTTTCACAAAGAAGAGGGGAAGGTAGTTTAGTATGTGCAAGCCCCTCTTCCAAACACTTTCACATATTATCTCATTAATCACCATCATAACCTTATGAGAGAATTAATACCTCATTACTTAATAACAATTACCTAATTAACATCATTGGATGCTGAGCGTGAAAACGAGGCTTAAAGTAGCCAAGATGACATAACTACAGGACCTCAGGCATCTTTAACCCCTTCCCACTTGTTTAACGACTACATTCTCCCTTTCCTCCAAGCAAATATGATAGAATTTTCCACAAGAAGGTATGCCTTTAAGATTTAATGAGTCAAATTCTCCTAGCTAGTAAGTTTGAGCCAAAGGAAGGAAGCTCTAACTGTGAAATTTCAGACATCGGAGGACAATTCCTTTAAACAAGGAGCCTTTCTCCAAAAGTCTTCAACAGGGTTAATGGTTTTTCACTGGCAACCATAGAAGATGGAAGATGCTCCAGCCCAAAGATAGAGCTTGACTCACTAGGGATGCAGGATGGGGCCCGCCCACTCCATTTGCCAGTCCTCAGACATGTCCTCCGGCTGCTGCCCAGGCGGCGGTAGAAGGGTGAGATGCACTCATACTGGAGCTGTGTGTGCAGATGTTGGTACCCAGCAGGCAGGTCTCCAAAGGGAAGGGCTGGCTTCTTGGTAGGGGCACTCTGCAGTTTCTGCTTGCTGAAGGCTGCTGAGTATAGTTGGTGTAATGGTGTCTCCCTGGTCAAGGCACATGAGCCAAGAGAAAGAGTGGGGCGAGAAACAGTCATTGTAGTCCCTTTAGCATCCATGCTGATCCCCATGTAGATACTTGGTTACAGACGAAGAAAAAAATGGCTGTCTTGTTCTATGTCTCTATCTCTGCTTCTATCTCTATTCTCTCTGTCTATCTGTCTCTTTCTCACACACACACACACACACACTTCACCTCTACCACTGAGCAAATTCTTGCACACTTCAATCTTCATTTTATTCCTCCATTTCTGGCATGCTTCCAATTGCCTAGGATTTTAACCAGAGAAAATAATATCTGCCATAATAGCTGCTATCCAAAGGTACATTATACATACACACAAAAAAATTAATTGCAGAATTAAACAGAAAAAGGAGTTAATTTGAATGAGAGAAATCCAGGAGTATTTTCTTCTCTAAACATTATCATAATGGGGTAATATTAGAAATTGACTTGAACTAAACTACTGTTGATACAGTAGCTTGATTGAGCAATTAGCAGATGCAATTAGTACACCTCAGAGAATAGAACTTTCTCTCAGGGCACATTGACTGGGAGAAATCTGAAGCGTTGTGTGTAAGTGTGAAAAGAGATATTAAATGAGCCCTAAAGTTGAAGCCCCAAGGACCACTCGGAGATTCCTAGGGGAAATGTACAGCGTGTATTCATTCTATATTGGTGCATAATGACTATCAACTGAAAAGATAGAATTCCTTTAGAAACAGATGTGTCTATCCCATTTGATGAATGGAAAAAGGAAGCTCAGAGAGTTAAGTGGGAGAGCTCAGGGGTACTCAGTAAAGGAAGATGGTACCCAAGACAGTGCTCAGCAGTCACAATTTTGACCCTCGTATCTCTACTCCATCAATTTGATAACATCATAAGAAATCTATTTCATGTGTCTGTACAGTGCTTGACTCAGAACAAACATTCCATATTGATAGTATTCAACAAATCTTTAACTCATGTTTACAATCAGGTCTGCAGCTCAGGGAGCTCCTGAAGTTGCAAACAAACTCATCTCTTGGCCATTGGAGGTCAACACTGTCCTTGGGGTGTAGCTGCTGGAGAGATAAGCATATTTACCACCTCATCAGCCTATCTTCCAGAAAGATACTTAAAACCAGGTTTGAGGCTTGCTTTCTCATTTACAAGAGACACCTGGTACCTCACCACCATCACAACTGCTTTAAAAATAGGAAACCCAGTAGTCTTTTTTAATATCTCAGGGCCTCCTCCACAAGATGTCTCCTTGGGAAGAAAGGTTTGATCCCACTTAATGGGGAATCCAGCCCAGGTAAATCATAAAGATAAGAAAAGGGGCAGAATTTGGATCCCACTGCCATTGTACCCAAGGAAATGCCTTACCTGAAAAGAGAAAGACAAAAATGGAATAAGACAGCCCAAGGAGAGGAGGGAGATTGATGGATACCCTGACTTGTGATTGGGGTCACTTGGTTGGGATCAATTCTAGTCACTGGGATTCAATGTTACCATTTCTAATAATAGCTACCACTGACAGGAGATTATATGTGCAAGGTGCTATGCTAAGGCCTTTACATGGGCTTAAAGTCTAGTGCATAGGTGAGCAGACCCTGAAGCCAGGTACTAGATCTACATCCTGGATTTGCCTCTTTTTCTAGCAATGTGATCTGGGGCAAATTACTTAACTTCTCTGAGGATTGTCATACCCATCTATAGTCAAATAGTAATAAAATCTGTAATAAAATGGTAATAATAATAATAATAATACCTATTTCAGAGTTTATAGTGAGGATTAAATGAACATGTAAAGTACTCAGAAGAGCAACTGGCACATAGTAAACATGCAGTACATGTTAGCTACTAGTGTCACATTTAATCCTTACAATTCTCAGAGACAGGCTGTTATAAATATCCCTATTTTTCAAATGAGAAAACTAAGGATCCCCATGCTTAGGAACTTGCTAAGAA
>NW_007726836.1:540066-550657 GCF_000696425.1 Galeopterus variegatus
CCTGGGGCAAATTACTTAACTTCTCTGAGGATTGTCATACCCATCTGTAGTCAAATAGTAATAAAATCTGTAATCAAATGGTAATAATAATAATAATAATACCTATTTCAGAGTTTATAGTGAGGATTAAATGAACATGTAAAGTACTCAGAAGAGCAACTGGCACAGAGTAAACATGCAGTACATGTTAGCTATTAGTGTCACATTTAATCCTTACAATTCTCAGAGACAGGCTGTTACAAATATCCCTATTTTTCAAATGAGAAAACTAAGGATCCCCATGCTTAGGAACTTGCTAAGAATACCCAGGGCTAAAGAGGGGCAGAACCAAGTCCTGAACCCTTATTTGTCAATCCAATTCATTCATTCATTCAATAAATATTTACTGAGTGCCTGCTATGTGGCAGGCACTGTTCTAAGTACTGGAACTTGAGCATGAACAAAACAGATAATGTTCCTGCATTTGTAATCTTCACAACTGAGGGAGAGGGGTTGTAAATTTAACAAATAAACAAACAAACAAAAATGTATGTAAGACAACAGGTGAAGAGAAACACTAAGATGAACAGAAAGATGGTAATCCAGAGAACACTGTGTGAAGGAGTCAACTCAAGGTTGGGGGGAGGTGGGGTAGCTATTGATAAAAGGGTGATCAGGAAGGTCTCTCTGCCAGGTGGAAATTGAGCAGAGAACTGAAGGAAGTGAGGCATTAAGCTTTGCTGATATCCAGTGGAAGCAAGTTCCAGACAGAAGGAGCCACACGTGGAGTTTCCAATCAATTGTGCTTGGAGTGACAGAGGAAAACCAAGATGGCCCGTGGAGCTGGAGAGTAGAGCATGGAGGAGAATGAAGGAGATGGGATGAGTAGAACTGTGCTTATTCTCTCCCCACCAGGTGGTCCTCACCTCTGTCTTTCCAGGAGAAAGTTTGGGCATACCTGAGGGCTCCTATCCCTCATCACAGCTGGTCATTTATCTCTAGTTCCTGGGTAGTAATTTGGTTGGTTACTACCAAGAACGTCTTCCTAAACCATAGCTGGCTGCATTTAGTAGAAATGTCATCTCCATAGATGCTGCCATATTTCCGGAAGATTCAAGAATTAAAATCCAGTTCCTCAAAGATCATCTGAAAAATCTTACTGCCTACCAACTTCCCCACAACCCAGTGAAGTTTGTACATCTTCCGACAGCTGCTACCTCTTGGCTAAAGGCAGCTGGCTAATGAGCCTCCATCCAACGAGCCCTATTCTTTCATGACCAGTTCACACTGAATGTTGCTAAGAAGCCCCAGACTGTCTCTGGACAAACACAAGTGGGGAAAGGGAACGGGAGGGGGAATATTCACTGGCCTTTAATGCAGAGTGCAGGCGCTTTGACCTCACCTTGACTGGACCTGCATTGGAAGAACTCTCCGTCTCACCAGGTCTGAAATCTTTGGTTCTCGACAGGCTAGGAAAAAAAAAAAAAAAAAAGACAGCAGAGCGCAACCCTTTTTCATATCCACTAGTTACATCATTCGGTTCACATTCATACCTGGCCACCTTTTCTGGATGCCAGGCACACATTCCCAGGCTCTCAGAGGTGAGACATGTCAGCCAAGCTTGAACAGCTCACTGAGAAAAAAAAGCATGCTGCCTTTCCCCTAAGTTGACAGTTCCCTCTAAAGAGCCCAAGTAGAGTAAACCCCTCTGAAAAGCTGCCCCACCTAAGTGATTTGGGACAATGGTGGCTAACAGATTAGGATTATCTGTTCATGTGAATAGTATTAACAATCTTTATCAAAATGGAATAAAAGTCAAAGTGAAGTTTCTAAAATATAGCCTACATAGGGAATTAGAAGGTTCATATTCGAAACCAGACAACAGTGTCAACCACAGATAAGCCTTGGGTAACTGAGTCATCTATGTCCTTTCTCTGCAATTAAGTCCCCTAACAATCACTGGAAGGAAGCTCAAAGCCTAGTTTAATTTTGTTGAAATCTCTCTTTCTTCACAAGTGAAAAGGAATCCTTCCCGTCTCACTTTCCCAATCAAGCAGCCAACATTCATCTAATTAGTAACTTAGGAACTTTGGTTGTACTAATTTGTAAGAGAAGAGTTGACAAAAATCTCCAAGGACATATGTAACACCGTTCCCATACTTAATGAAATAAAAAATCAGAATCTGTGCTGGTGGGGATGAAGGTCGCTTCTGGCTAAAGTCTAAAGTGATTTATTCCTTTCACAAACCATTCTCTTTCATTCCTTTTCCCATGATTCAGGTTGTTGACAAACACCCAGAAGGGAAAGTGGAGGATTGAGGCAATTATCTGGATGATCTAAAACAAGAACATGCTTTTCTTCCCAGTAAACAGCCAGATCATTGTGATCTGTCCCCCAAATAGAGGCGATGTTAACCTGAAGCAGCTAATGAGTCAATTCAATAGGAAACTATGCTTCCCCACGGCCAATGGGTAAGGCTCAAACTTCTCTACACAACATTCTACTTTTCTAGTTCCAACCCACTTATTAAATCTACATCTCAGATTCCCAGATTGCCTGACTTCATTGAGTTTACCATGATTCTTTCACTTCTGTTTACACCTCTTTTCTTTTCCTCTGTCTTCCATCTGGAATATCATCCTAACTCCTCTTCACATCTACAAATCTTGCCCAGCTTTCTAGGCCAGCTTCAATCCTACCTACTTCACGGAAGTATCCCTATTTCAGGAATGTTGATCTCTCCTTTTTCTGAACATACACTATTCATCTATTCCAATAATTGTCCCTTGACTGTTCAAGGTTTTACTGTTTGTTTTCATACATCTTAACACTTCAATGCTCTCCCAACATAAGATGCCAGAGATGATATGTTTATTTGTTCTTTTATTTCTCACACTAATTTAATATCACATAGAGAGCAGATAAACGTAGCTGTGTAATGCTTATAAATTGCCTCAATTCTGTCCTAGGACTTGCATATAAAACTCAGTGCTGTCATCTTTGCTAAAATGCTCTGACAACTACATAACTCTTTTTGATCACGTCAAGATGTTGTGATTAGGGTAAACTGCTCCTCTTGAAGTCCAAAAACAGAAGTGAATGTTTCTAGGAAAGGTTTTCAACCTAAGAGTTAAATATATTTCCAGGGAGAACTTAAGGGAGAAAGGCATTTTTCCAGGGGCTCAAAAACGTGCATGGAAGTTACCAAGAAGTCCAGCAACTCCATCTATGTCTATAGACTTCAGAAACATTTGTAAGTTACCTTTTATGCAGATAGGCTGTTTCCCTGACCACTCTCCATTCTGCTGGCAAGTTCTCTTCTCATTCCCACTGAGAACATATGAGTTATTACAAAAGAAGGACACAACGGTGCCAATTTTTGCATAGCGCCCATTGATAAACTCAGGACCTCCAGTTATTTTCCTGTAGCCATTGACCGGGCCCCCAGGGTCTGAGCAATTTCTCTCTTCAAGGACTAAAAGTGAAAATAAAAGAAAAGGAGAGCTGTTATAAGTCTAAGTCATTCCATTTTTTTAAAAAGAATCTTTTCAGGTTTCATTGAATTAAAAACGCAGTGATATAGAGCTTGCTAACAACAGTGGTGCTCAAAGGAATTACCAAGAGAAATTTCATAATAGAAAATGGATGTATTAGACATGTCTTCTCTTTGTTTTAATAATTTGTTCTTAAGTTGATAAATATTTCATTCTATATATAAATAAATTTGACACCAAATCTGGCACTCATAAGATCTTGTTTATTTCCTCCTCGAACTGTGGGAGCTGGGCAGGCCTGGACAAAATAAATATTTCATCTAGATTTTACAATCAGTTTACAAGGGTTACTGTTTTTCAGTGTGGTTGTATTATGCCCTTTGTTCCCTAAAGGTTGGGCAACTAAACTAGACTATTCCATTTCCTATTTGTATTGTACCCAGAAATTAGAACTGATTAGAGAGAGAAGTGCATAAATAAAGTGAATTTAGATTTGATATTTCATCTCCAGAAACATAAGTGTGTTGGAAGTTATAGTTAAAAAATACTCGAGGGCAATATAATTGCAGAGATACAAGAAATTTCCCTTGATCTCCAAATATACTTTTTCTCTTTTTTTTTTGACCGGTAAGGGGATTGTAACCCTTGGCTTGGTGTCGTCTGCACCACGCTCAGCCAATGAGCGCACCGGCCATCCCTATATAGGATCCGAACCCGCGGCCTTGGCGCTACCAGCGCTGCACTCTCCCGAGTGAGCCACGGGGCCGGCCCCAAATATACTTTTTCATCTAAACACATAATGTTCATTACAAAGGTATTTCTATTCTTTAACTCTTGTCAGACAGCTATTTAAAGTAGAAATGGCATCACCAGCTATTCTGAGCACTGAACAGGATTTTAGTTCTATTCTGGAAATATTCTATCAGATAGGTAACATTTTTCTCAAACAGATTATGACACAGAACTGCACATGACTTGCCTAAGGAAACAAAACGAGTCTGCCAAAGAATTCAACCTTTAATTACTGAATTTGGGTACCAATCACTCTGTCAGCCTCTCTGGTTTCTTAACCATTTCTTCTTCTTTTTCTTCTTTTTTTCTTTTTTCGGCAGCTGGCCAGCACAAGCATCCAAACCCTTGATCTTGGTGTTATCAGCACTGCGCTCTAACTGACTGAGCTAACCGGCCAGTCCTTTTAATCATTTCTTCTAAGACACGGGTTTATCCCTAAAAAACATTCCCTGTGTAATGCAGTTATGCATTTGACATGCTTTTCTTCTCATAACTGTTGCAATTACCTTCCAAGCAACTTACTTGCTTGCCTCCAAGCAAGAAAGGAATCTCCATTCAGATAACACCTCTAAAAGATTTGAAAATCAAAAGTAAATTAATAACTTTCCTATGTAAAACTTGGCAAGATTACTACAATTAGCGAAATTACTAGTCTGTCTACTGTAAGACCATTCATAGACTGTGTGGCAGATAATTTCAATGATACTCTGTGTGCTTTGGGGCTATGTAATGTGAGCAATTTCTCTGGTAGGCAAATACAAAACCCCACTTTTAAATGCAAAAAAAAAGGGACCTTACTGAGCAAGCTGTTTAAAAATACTGAGATGAAATAGGGAGGGCAATGCATTTTTTGAGATTTCAGTGGACTTAAAAAACCCTAGAGCTTATATTTTCAGGAATGCCTCTATGATGTGGGTGGAAGAGGCAAAGAAAGTGGCACTTGCTGCTTCAGTGATGGGGCTACCTTCTTGTAGTACAGACTCATTTGATTCTGA
Source organism: Galeopterus variegatus (assembly GCF_000696425.1). Classification (NCBI taxonomy): domain Eukaryota; kingdom Metazoa; phylum Chordata; class Mammalia; order Dermoptera; family Cynocephalidae; genus Galeopterus; species Galeopterus variegatus. The sequence goes on from NW_007726836.1 coordinate 545,328, forward strand.
ACATGTAGCCCAAAGGGCACCCATTGAGGCCCACAGAATGTAATCATCTCAAAAACGTGGTGTGTTATACCTACAAGTTTAAAAAAAAAAAGAAATTAATTGCCAACATAAAAACTGGGAGATTTTGGATAAAAATATGTATTGTTGGCTTCTAATACAATTCAGATCTGGAACCGCAGAGCCTGTGTTCGCACATGGCAACAGTCAACTGGAGTGGAAAAGTGGCTCTCTGCTTAGAAGGGGGCTATGTTTTTTACCTGACTACAGCCCCCATCAGGTGCATGGCTCTGGCAGGCATTTGACTCTGTGACCAGTTAGACTATCAAAGGGTTTGTGTAACTGATTTGTGTAATTCAAGTGTTCAATCCACATCCATTTTGAGCTTTGCTAGAGCTCATGGCAAGGAAAGATTGGGTGATATTAAAGACCAGTCCTGGAGTACTGAGAAAAAATGAACTATATTCTAGTCACATTAGTCTTAGCAGAAGATAAGAAATCCTTTCTACTGTTAACTTTGATGGGTAAACCTGATAGACTTTTCTCCTTTGGAAGGAGATGTTTCCATGGTTCAATAGACTCCCACCCCATGGTCTGCCATGTGCAGGGTTCTCATGAATCACATTTCTACTATATTTAATGTGGGTGTAACAGGCAGGAACTTTGGAGAGTTCTTGAGCCCTTCAATGTGACAAAGATTTAAGACAATTTAGGTCCTTTGTTTCTCTCACTGAGGACGCTTGAAAAGCAGTCTTAGAGAGAAACTGACTCAGGATATACAAATGCCTCTGCCCAAGGCTGAGGAATACTGCTATCCATAATTCTTAGAGGTGTACTCCTTTATAATCTGATGTTTCTGAATTTAGGTAACGTGTAGTTCTCATATAGTATTTTCCTAATCCTGACCCCAGAAAAGCTATAATTAAATCAGTGGTGTAACTGAAATTTGATAAGATCTTAGAATGGAGAACTATGAGAATTATTATTTGGTTTTAAGATATTGTTTATGGAATGTTAGCAGGACAGAACGGAGTGATGCTTCTGAGTTAGGATCCGATGGAAGGTAAAATGGACTGAATATTTGTGCCCCGCCCCCCAATTCATATGCTGAAATCCCCTAATCCACTGTAGTGGATTGCATTATGTCCCTCCCCAAACTCCCCGAAGCTTGAATTTTATCCCCCAAGTTCTATATATTAGAAACTTAGCCCCACTGTGACTGTTAAGAGGGTGGGAAATCCTATTATGGTAACTGGAAGGTGGAGCCTTAAAGAGGTGATTGGATTGTAGGACCATGCAGTAGTGAATGGATTAAAAATGGTGGTCAGGGGCATGATTCTGAGGGCTTTAAAAGAAGAGGAGAGTCTGTCTTTCTCCCTCTGTCTGCTTCCACCATCTTGCAATGTGAGACCACTGGGTCACTGTCACCACCACCAGATTGACTTTGGACTTCCCAGCCTCAGAAACTGCAAGCAATAAATTTTGGTTTTCTTTATAAATTACCTAGTTCCAAGAATTTTGTTATAAGCAACAAAAATGGACTAATACACCCCCAATATCATAGTATTAGGAAGTGTGGACTTTGGAAGGTGATTAGGTCATAAGGGTAGAGCCCTCATGAATGGGATTGTGCCCTAGTAAAAGGGAATCCAGAAAGCTCTCTCACCCTCCTTTCCCCATGTGAGGATATAGCAAGAAGACAGCAATTTATAAACCTAAAAGCAGGCCCTCACCAGACTACAAATCTTCTGGCACCTTGATCTTGGACATCCAATCCTCCAGAACTATGAGAAATAAATGTTTGTAGTTTAAGTCACCAAGTCTACAGTGTTCTGTTGTAGTAGTCCCAACAGACTAAGGCAAGACTGTATGGTTGAAAATCAAGGGAAATACAGGCAAAGAGAAACGGATTTATAAAAGATCCAGAAAATGTAGTTATCTGACATTACTTAAAAATAATTGTGCTATATATGTTCAAGGAAATAAAAGACAAGATTGAGAACTTCAGCAGAAAACGGAAAACCTTGAAAAATAACCAAAGAAAAAAATGTAGAGCTGAAAAGTACAGTGACAGAAATTTAAAACTCAGTGGATGGATTTAATAGCAAATCAGATAGAGCTGAAGAATATTAACAAATTGAAAGATAGCTTAAAAGAAAAAAATTTAGAATGAAGCAAAAAGAGAAAAAAGGTGGAAAATGTACAGGAAAATGTTAAAGACAAGGGGATACAATGAGAAGGTTAATAAATACATAAATTGGCATTCCAGAAGGAGAGGAGAGAGAGAATGGAGCAGAAATAATATGTAAAGATATAATACCTGAAATTTTCCTATACTGATGAAAGACATCAACCTACAAATTCACAAAGTCCCAAACTAGATAGATATGAAGAAAACCACACATTGACTTATTTTAAAGCAGCCAAAGTAGCGGGGAAGGGGGTGACTAGAAGAACATACTTTAAAATAATTATACTTTAAAATAATTACAGTCATCATATCTGGCTTGTAATATTGAGAATGATTTTTGCTTCTTTATAGTAGTTTTTCAAGTTTTATAATTAGAAAATATAACCATAAAAGTTTTTTATTTATTATTTTTGTTGTTTCTGTTATCATTATTTTTTGAGTATCAGGAAAAATGGCTTGGGTCCTTCCTGCTAAGCATCTAAATTTAGCATTCCGTCTTCCATGCCTTTTTATATGCATTCTCATAGACTCTCACCCATGCAAATTCCTTTAATATCTTGAATAATCAAGAAGTAATACAATTTTCCATGAAGTCATTTAAATAAGTCTAGTCACTAGACTCTGGTGGAAAAAGAATGCCCTCCAGGATCAGATAGATAACGGATATTACAAATAATTACTTGATTCCCCTGTGTCCAGAACAAGCACACAGGAGGTGTTCAATAAATATATGTTGGTGAGTGGAAGGAAAAAAGGGTAAAATTTATTCATTCTTCCATTTGATTAACTAAGGCCTGGGAAAATTACTTAATCTCTCCAAGACTGGCTTTTCTCATCTGTAGAACAGGATAACAGCACTTATAAGGCTGGGCTGGTTTTGAGGAGTAATCAAAATAACACAAAGTTTCCTCTTTCCTTGTTTGCCCTTTTTTTTTTTTTTTTTCCCTTTTTTGTCTTTTTTACTGACCGGTAACGGGATCGCAACCCTCGGTGTCACGCCCGTACCGGGGACCAGCAACGGGATCGCAACCCTCAGTGTTGCGCCCGCACCACGCTCAGCCAGTGAGCGGGAACCGGTCTCCACATGGGATCCGAACCCTCGGCGGGAGCGCCACCACACTCCCAAGCAGCGCACTTTCCAGTGCGCCACTGGGCCAGCCCTTGTTTGCCCTTTTTTACAAAGCACCCAACTGCCTTTAAAAGTCAATTCCCAAAATGTAATATACCTTAAAGAGAACCCCACAGATAACTCTAAATGCTTACTATTGAGAATAATGCAATATTCTACTCCATTTTCTGGGCTTCTGGTACTGCCTACCCATGATGGGCTTCCAAACCTGGGTCCAGTGTGTTGATTCAGACTTCTGCATACCAACCATGGTGTCTGTACATTTATCTCTTTTAATCCTGCACAATAAAGCCTTAAAATTTTATTCCTATATCAAACAGCCACTGGGAATTATTCTCTCTTCCCTCTCATTTATTTCTTGTATTTTCCAAAGCTTTGCACTCTCCTATGATGCTTTTGAAGCAAATTCTAAGCCTTCCTCCATCTGTCCTTTTCTCTCCCAGTTTAGACATCTACCTGGTGGGGACACAGACCATCTGCATGTCATCAGAGCTCCTCCCCATGGTTAGATTTCAAAACAATCTTTTTCCCCCCAATGTGTTCTCCTTTTAGAAACCTTTATATCTCCCCATTGAACAGATTCACAGTTTTGTCTGTTCGATTTTTCAAGGGCTTTATGTTTCATTTCTCCTCAGTGGGATGGATGTTTTCCACGCAAAGCCAAATGAGAATTTAAAACATCTGCATCTCTGGCCTGAAGGAGCATCAAACTCCTGCTTTGCTAAGTGAAATATTCTATGATTAATAATAAATAGCACATTTCCCTGTCACTTTTGCAACTCAGCCTGGGGACAAAGACACACTAAGTTTAGCATGCCCTTACTTGCTATTACATGAACAAAAATAGTAATTGGAAGTGCATTTATCTGGGATATTGTTTCAGATATCTAAAGAAAGGCCTTCTCTATTCTTGTTTCTTTTTCTTCTCAGGGACCTGTATGAGGTGGTTCACTGTGATGCCACCTTACAGTCGCATATGTGATAGCTCTTGTAGCAAACACTACTAGTGCCTCACCCAGGTCCTTCCAGACCCTTTTATCAGTTCAGGGCACCTATCCTTCAATGTCTACAGGTGGGCTTTGCTGCTGCAAGCTGGTACCTGCAACCTTCATTGGACCACCCCTGGGCATGGGTACCACCTTGCCCATATGGATAGCTGAAAAATGCCTAGGAGATTTTTGTCCCTCATGCCCACCCCAGGGTTGCCTGGAGCCAGTGACTGATGGGTGTGGAAGTATAAAAGCCCAACTCCTGTTCTTGAGGTGTAATGTACGCTCCCCAGAACCCCCACGGGATCAGGCTGAGTCTGGGAGTTTAGTTGAAAACACTCTTTTTTCATCTCTGCCCTTTTCTTGTCTTGCTTACCCAATTCCCTTACTAGTTGATCCTGGGAGTACTTCCTTTAATAAGTCACTTTCACTCAAATGCTTGACTCAGGGTCTGTTTGGGGAGAAACTAATCTAAGACAGCTCTGTAGTTTTCTTAGCCATGGACATCAGGACCCCTCATGCCTTTCAGCATTCCTGGGTAGTGATGAGATCTTGGGGTGGCTGATTGTCAGGCAACTAGAGGCCCTAAGAGGGCCTCCAGCCTCCACAGATCCTCCAGGCTCCAGGCCAGCCCCACAACAGCTGTCATGCCTGAAGGGATCTGGCAGTCTGAGACAAAGGGCTTTCTCAAGCTAAACAGAGTGGACCTAGACTCCACCATCAGAGGATGCTCCCTATGATTTGGTGCTGTCTGTGCAAAGCAAGTAACCTTTTTGCAACTTGGGGGCACAAAGAAGCCCTAACAATGACTGTGACTCAATTTCTCATGAGCCTGAATTATGTATCTTAGAGTTGGATTTAAGTTGATTTAAAGCAAATAAAGTTACAACTTTTTATCTCCTATCTGATTGGTATATTAAGAGAAATACTCGATATAAAGTGACTGATGTGACCAGGTCCAGAAGTCTGTAAGAAATGGAAATGATGATGGAGACAACAGGGGGTATGTCAGGGCAATGTGGAG
>NW_007726837.1:0-553 GCF_000696425.1 Galeopterus variegatus
GCCTTATATTTTAACATGTTTATGTGTCTGTTTTCACCAGTAAACATTGAGTCTCCAGTGGGCAGGGGGTCTGTGTCATTCCATTTTGTGCTCCAAAATACTAAAACAGTGTATAGTTCAAAACAGGTATTCAGTCAATGCTTTTGTGTCCTGATGATCCTATGATGGTTCCATACCCATGTAGTGGATTGTGTCGATAACTTTGTTTAACTGATAATATTAACAGACTGATAGATAACTAGAAAATTCAAAGTCACTGTTCTAGGCTGATGACGTTCATCTACACATTGTAAACAACTTGAGAATGTGTCTATGCATTTTTCCGTGCTTGGATAGTTTAGATATAAGCTGCCCTATCATATCCTCTTAAAGAACTCCAAAAAGAATTTTTTCTCATAAATCCATTAGCAAATAATATAAAATTTACTGAAGATTCCATGGGATAAATACGAGTTTACATCGTACACCAAAGTCAACAACCTAAAAATCTCTCTTTGAGCTTTCTTTTAACCAAAATCCACTTTCCCATGCTGTCTGGAGACTGTTCCTCTCT
>NW_007726837.1:1828-39205 GCF_000696425.1 Galeopterus variegatus
ATTAATTGTTGTATGTCACTAAAATCTTGTGGTTATTTGTTACACAGCATTATTATGGCTAGAACCGACTAAAACATGACATTAGCCTAAAAGTTATCTGTGACTGCTTTCTGAGTCAAAACATATTGGTGGGAGATAAGACAAGCACTGCTTGAATTTTCTTCTAGAACTCTTCTGCCCAGGTATATGGTATTTTAATGCCCAGTTATATAGGGTTATATGTAATATATATAAAATATATATTATATGTATATATAAAATATATACATATAATATATATAAAATCTGTAGTTAGCTATTTAGTTTCAGATGTTATGTTCTCTATTATATCTAAGTACTCTGACAAATACATTAAATTTAATTAAATATACATGCACGTATATATATACATACACTGATCTAATTATGAGAAAACATTGTGTGTTGAATCAAATTAAGAACAATGTCATCTGCAGAATAAAATCATGTACACATTGATTTTTTCTAAGCCCTACTTACCACAGGAGACCAGGATTCCACAATCAGCTTACAGCCATGCGTTTACTATGTGCACCAATCTCAAGCCACTTTGGGGACTCTTTTCTAAAAATAAGTCCATTCCTTAATTATATCATTTCCTCTGCAGAAGCAGATTACCCTCTGCGGGGGCTTTTGAATGCAAACTTGTGTGCAGGCCCGCTTGCACAATGTCAAAGGTTGGTACTAGAGCCATTTTTCATTATTGAAAAAGCTTTTGACTCACCTCTTTAGACAAATGGAATCATGCAATTGGATGTGCTGGCCATTTCTTTCTTTTGTTTTCTTCTGCTTACAAGGGTAGTACAATTGGAGAAAATTCTACTGTGGCATCACAGGTCGGCTTGGTACCCACCTCCACAAATCAGAACCCATTTGCCCACAACATCATAATCTTGTGCTGCCCAAGCCTTCAGCACCCCTTTATCCAAAGCTGGATGTAGGACATATAGTGAAGCCTGGCAAAGTTGCCTTTTCTGCCATTACAAAATGTTATTTGTGGCAAAAGCAAAGGACTATTTTTTCCAGTAGGCTATATAGTTCACCAAAATGATTCTGATGGGATTTGATAAAAAGAAAAAGAAAATTACATTTCAATTCAGAAAACAAAATTGGTAAGGTTAATAAATAACAAAAGCCCGCATCTTAATAATAAAATGTTTATGCAAAAGGATGGTTTAAAAAGCCTTGAACATGACTGGAACTGGGTTATCTCGGTAAGTAATTAGAAACAATACTGAAAGGTGGTCATTTATGTTCATCTACCCTCAATATTGCCTGAGTATTTCAAAATGAACTAATTAAACATAGTAAAGCATGTTTCACACAGTAGTTCTTTGGGAGAATCCACAAGACCTTAATCTTTATTCACTGAAAGATCAAATATTTAAAATGTTACATGGCTATTATTTTTTTGTGAATGCAAAGAAGATTTATTCTAGCTTAAGTTGAGTAGTCCAGAATTAGATACATTACCTTACTATGTCATTTGATCTATGTGTACCTTTTCCTAGATGGTAGTTCTCAAACCCATATGTGCATTAGAATACCCAGTGGAGCTTTTAGAATGTTTGACCATCCAGCTCAATTAAATTAGAATCTCTGGGTGTGAAGCCCAGGCCATGGTATTTTTTAAAGCTCCTGAGATGATTCTAATATACAACTCAGACAGAGAGTCCCTACCCTCAGAAATATTTGATGAGCAAATCATCTGTTCCCATTAAACAGCAAAGCTCTCACTTCCCAAAACATTTCTCAAACCACCCGATCCAGACAACGTAATAACTTCGTATAGCATACATTATACGAAGTTATACGACACTGGAGAGTGTGCCGCTTGGGAGTGGGGCGGCCCTCGCCGAGGGTTCGGATCCCATGTGGAGACCGGTTCCCGCTCACTGGCTGAGCGCCGTGCGGGCGCAACACCGAGGGTTACGATCCCGTTACCGGTCAGTAAAAAAAAGACAAAAAGGAAAAAAAAAAAAGTTTTAGGATTCTACTTGCATTTTAAAGGCAGAGCCAAGGAGATGATAGAGTCTCTCAAGACTTAGAAATGTTTTGCAATGACATTGATGAACAGGTAATAGTAACTGCTTATCAAATGCACAAATAAACTGCAGGATGAGAGCAGTAAATAAAGGGGATTTAGTGATTTTGATTGAAGGGCTGCTAAATGAGATTGAGATTATAAGGAGGGTATCAGCTGCAATATATTTATATATAATTTCTGAGCAGAATAGAAAAGAACCCAAACATTTTCTCTAATAATTTATTTATGTGCTGCTTTTGCTGACATGGGAAATTCTTTTTGTCAGTCAGACTTTTCCTTTCTTGACACACTCTTCAGTTGTCAAATTACTTTTGCTGTTAGGCAGAGTTTTCTTGTACCACATTTTTGTTTAATCATTTTAGGAAGATGACATCCTTTTTCCTTTGTGAAACATTCTTAGTCCCAAATACCCCTGTACTATTGTTTCCAAAAATTATAGTTTTCCTACCACTCGTCCTCCCATATCATTTGAATTCTTTAGGATATACTATTTGTACGTAAAATGTCTGTTCTACTTTATGTCTCATTCTTTAGCTCTTAGTTACTACTTACTGTGTTTGCTCTGATTTAGCTTTCTTCCTCTGTAGACAAAACTATGTTTTTCAAATGAGAAGAAAATTACCTCTCATTGCTACAGTTACTATTACTTTCCACTAGGTTCTTTTTCTTCTTGTTTGTAAATTCACTGCAAGTCTAAGCACATCTGTTGCACAGTAATGGCCTTTGTTGCTTTACTCTTTGAACCATACAGAAATACTGTAACATTATATCCTCCAGATGCAGGTTGGAGCATACAGCTGGTTGCTACCTCAAAATAAATGGGGAGGTGAAAGTGTTTCTAGTTTAATGTTCATTTTCTTACTAGAGAATCTGTTTCTTTAGTTTTGAAAAATGTCATTCACTTAACATGTTTTCCATGGTCTTGCTAGACTTCTAACATTCTCCCTCATGCATTTGAGGGTGGGGGGACAAGAAGGGCAGGGAAAAATGGGCAGTTTACTACTGTATTTCTATGGTATCAATCTTATTTTTTCTTTAATTTCTGTTTTTTCTAGCTACTCAAAGCTTCTTTTTCTCTAAGACAGTGTGTTGGGAAAGTAATTCTTTAGAACATATTAGCAATATGAATTATTCATTTTTCAGAATTAAACAATTTCAATAACTGAATTTTAATCAACTTTTTAAGTATTCTATTTTAAGATCATTGAAGGCCACACTTACAAAAAGAAATAATAAACCATTCAGTCAACTAAGAAATCTGATCCAGTGATTAATCTGCAAGGGCATACCAGCATATTCTGTAAGTCATACCAGCCCAAGGCTCTCTGGTGCCTTCAGATTTACCATTAGGTCTTTGGAGGAAGCTGGCCCTTAGGCCAGCAGGAACAATGATCCAATGAGGAACTGGCCTAAGGAAATATTCCACCAATGCTATTCCCATCTATTACCAAGTATATCTTTATTGCTATTATTTTTTAGATTAACTGCAAGAATCTTAAATTTATATGCAAGTCCAATTTATTCACATTTTGAAAGATTAATATTAGTCTTTAAAAGTGTATCATGACCTAAAACATAGCAATAACTATAACAGAAGTTCCAATAACATATCTTGTCTGATTAGTACAATTAGAAACGCTCTTCCCATGAAAAGATTCCCAAGAATACTCTTATGTTTTACAGGTAATCGAAAGAAAGCATCAGAACTTTTCCAATCTTTGCTTTTCAGGATTTACTAAAAAATAATTTTTACATCAGGAAATTTGTAATAGCTTTAATATGGAAATAATCCATCCAAAAGTTTTAAGATTTTTACTAATGGGCAACTTTTGTTACAAGACTGTACATGCTGAGAATAGAGATGCCTTAGGAGAATCTCTACTTTGCAATTCTGGCAAACTTGTCCCATGTATCCAAATCAATCAAATACGGCTATAATTTCAGCATGACTGACAACAGATAAGAGTTCAAATCACGAACAAGTCAAAAGAGAGAAAGTTTGGTGAACAGCTAGGAAGACAGTGAACCATTTAATTCCTATTGATACAGCTGATGGCCCAATAAATCTGAGACATATTTTACAGTGGATGCATCACTGGCATGAGCATTGCTGACTGCAAGGGGACAGCTACTTCAAGCTGTAATTTCACCAGTGCTGACCCTTGTTAAAAACACAATATGAATAAAATCTGCGTAAGCAACAACAAAGTCCTCATTATGTAACCCTTTCTCTCCTTACTACACTTTTATTTCCATCATGAGTCACTGGCAACCCATTCATCCATCCATCCATCCTCCAGTTGCCTATGACAGGTGCACACTCACAATCAACACAATGCAAAGTCCTCATTATGTAACCCTTTCTCTCCTTACTACACTTTTATTTCCATCATGAGTCACCGGCAACCCATTCATCCATCCATCCATCCTCCAGTTGCCTATGACAGGTGCACACTCACAATCAACACAATATCAGACCATTCACACCACAATATCAATGACTAATGGTAGTTTCAGATATTTAATCCCCTTGAAATAGTCAAATATTGTAATAGCATTAAACCTGAGCTTAGGAAAAGAATCTCCTATGTTATAGTTTCAAACAATGAACAAATGTTCTTTGAAGGTTAAGGAGGCCAGTGCAGTGCATTTGCTAATGATCCTAAGATAAGATTTCATATGCAGTCATATATCTTACCTCTCTAAATTTTTTCACCAAATATTTTGCTTTTTCTGCACCTCCACAAACATAAGGGAATCAGAGATCACAGCTTAGTACACTGTCATATTGGATATAATGTTTAATAAAACCATTAATGTCAAGTTTACATGTGAAACCCCACTTATAATTGTCTTTCTTTTGAAAGAGAAAATGCATCATCATAAGCTTAACTGAATCAGCACATGGTCTTTTATATGTCCAAGCAAATGATGCGCCACCACAATTGCATATCTTTCTAGAAAGGATACCTTTGTGCTGCATATATTTTTCATGTTTTATTTTATTACTGAACCTAAGCCTCTTACTCCTTGGTTAGGGAGAAATAAGACAAGGTCTACCATACCTGCCTCTCAGTAAAGATTTTCTTGATTAACTACATTTAAAAAATAAGATATGGATGGAATTCTTGGGAGAGCAAAAAGTGATATACTAGTCCAGCTTTTAATTAAATTAATCACATGCTTGCAGTACCAAGGCGATGGATTTTAAAAAATCAGTTACCTTTTCTATCCACATCTTATCATGATTCTATTCTCTTAAAGGAAGCATGATATGTTATTCTCTTGTAATTATTTCTGGTTAACAATAGCTAATGTTTTTATTGACTGCTAACTCAGTGCAAAGCACTAGGGTAAGCACTTTCCATGAATTCTTTTATGTTGTCTATACAGCAATCCTGTGAATTAGGTATTATTTATTTTACAGGTGAGAAAACAGATTTAAAACTGTTAAAGAACTCAGATAGTGAATGCTATAGACATTTTCGTTGAACTGCAAAACAGAGCCTTTTTGCCATACTATTACACCACTGTGTAAATTTTTAAGGCCTTGAGGAGGCTGGAAGTACATTACAAACTGAATTATTTTTATCCCCTGTGAACACTGACCAAAGGTTTAATTCAATGTTAAAGTGCTTAAGTCATGAAGATTATGATTCAACTATATTTTGACAGTTTGATTTTTTTAAAAAACCTGACCAGATGAATTCTTTTTTAAAAATTTTCTTTTAACAATAACATGGATTTCTTAGCTCTCTTAAAGGTAAAATTATTCCATAAAACAAGGACATATTTGCTTCATAGTGTCTGTTGGCTTTGTAATCTGTTTCCATGAGATCTATGACAACCTTTGAAAGATTGTCATTACTTCCCACCCTGAGTTTCAACCTATCTTCAAGGAAGAAATTTTCAACTGTCTATTGTCATCCTCATCTTTCACAATAATGTACTGAGAACATTCTATATTATGTGTTCTCTGGTAGATACTAGAAACCTTAAAACTTTTTCCAAGACTGTTCATTTGACCAAGCTGCCTCAGTGTAGACCATAAATTCTAGAATCTAGACCCAAAGTCAACATGCTTATTGTCCAGTATTTTCAAAGCATGTAACTTCTATAAGACTTACTTGTTCATGATTTCCTTCTCTTTAGGAAGTCTAAATTTACTACTACTCTCTGAACACACTTGTTTATTTTTGCAGTTATTTAACATGGTATCCTCATCGTCCATCATTTTGAGGGGAGACACTGGCCATCAAATTCTTTTGCCGTTGGAGCTATAAAGTTTCATTTCAAGTATCTCAACTTAATAAGTCTATTAAAGTAACTCTGGATTTACTCATTTTGGGGCAATATGACTGTATATAACCAAAGCTCCCATTGAGGATGGCAAAATAGGAAGAAGGTCTTTGTGGCTATTGTCATGTAACTAAGAAAAGGAATCTTGATTAGCCTTGTTGGGTGCCAAATGCAGAAGTTCTGTTGCTTGCACCTGCATAGCCTGGAGTTTTGGATGAAGAACCTTTCATTATCTGCATCCTGAAATGACTGGCTGAACAATGCAAGGAAATAATCCCACTGAGTAAATGAAAAAGGAAGACTCCTCTTTTTTGAACATCTAATCACCCAGTTGTTAAATACCCTTGTTGACCCTTTCACTGTTAGCTTTCCTCAACATCTGTTTGTTGCTCTTACACATCTGTCTAGTAACATTCCTCTGAAATCGATTTTTTTTTCTACTGTGCAATTGCTTCATCTCACAGACATATACAATTTAGCACAAGGGCTGTGTGCCTGAATTTCAGCAGTGCACATAAACTGTCTATTCCAAATGATGCCATTGTACTTGTAAGTCTGAGGGAGTTAAGCACTCACCTTCCTTGTGACTTTGTTGTTATTGAAGGATTACACCTGAGCAAAACAAGAAACTTTATCCATGGAAAGAAAAACAGTCCCAAAAACATATATGCATGAAGATGTATACATTTACACTTCTACTCTGGAAAAAACAGCTTACACTGCTGGTGCAGGGCCAAAATCTAGAGCAATGGAGGGAGTTTGGTGGTAAAAGAAATAGGTTCTGAGAACACACACTTAGGTTTTATCATTTGATCATCTTTCCAAGAAAGGGCCCAGTATGATTTCTTAAAACATGGAACATTTTAGTGGGAAATGAGTGTGATATATAACTTGGCCAAACATACTTATAATCTTCACTGTTACAGCTCCAGTTGGAGATTTAATTAGTTATAATTGTTATCAGATACATCTGTTCCAAGAAAAATAAATGATCATATCCTTACGGTGCAAATAATTGAGACCTTTTCCTTACATGAAATTTGGGAGTACATTATAGCTCATGAGCACTTGTAATCCTGATGAACCAGGGATGATCGTTCATCATAAAAGTCATGAACAACATAACCTGAGATGTGGAATGGACCTTAAAGATCCACTAGTCTAACAGTCTAACATATGCAAAATAATTCCCAAGAAATATCAGGCCCATAAATAGCTCAAATAAAACCTTCTGGAATTCTACAGTCACAAAAGTTTGGAAAAAGCTCTGTCCAATAAGAGAATCATAGCACATACAGGGACATCACAGTCTCTGAGGAGTACTGTAGAAAAGTGTGTGGGCAGAGAGGGGGTGATCCCTTTCCTCCTCATTATAAGGGTCCAGGCTGACACTCCTATAACAAAAGACAAGTTAAAAACAGAAAAAGCATGACAAATTTATTTAATCATAGTTTTACGTGACATGGGAGATTTCACAATGAGGACCCACAGATATAGGGAAAACTATTGATTTTTATACTTAGGCTTGATGAAGAATGGACAGCCATGTAGAAATATTGAACAAAAAGGGTATGATCTAATGGGAATAGACTGAGTTGGGAAATTCAGCAAGGCCTGTCCCTTCAGATTCTTCCTGGCTTCTCTGTGAATCATTTCTTCCTTCCAGTTATGGGCCAGAACCCTTTCTGAGATAGCGGTCTTATGACCTACTATCAAACAAAGGAGGTCAGAGAATTTCTTTATGACTAGCTTTTACACAGAAAGGTGGGGGGAGGTGGGAATAATATTTTTAAATTTTATAGCTGGTTTTGGGGAAAAGGGGCTCTTGTTTCTATGGCCCACCTTGAGAAAGAGAAATTCTAGTTTCTGTGGCTTGCCTTGGGGAGGAAAGGTGAGCAAGACGAAGGAGGGTGGGAGAAGGTCAAAGAGGGACTTTGCTTCTGAGGCTGCTTCTGAGGTCTTCACTTTGGTATATTGTGTTCTGAGCCCCAACAAAAGAAAAATGCTGGCCATAGTCAGACATTTCCGTGGCCATAGAATCCTTTTATTTACACAAAGTAATAGAGTTCAGAATGGTGTAAACTTGGAATTTCACTAAAAATGCCCAGTCATTGCCAGTTAACTAAAATGAGTTGAGTCAGTTCCAATGTGACCAGTGATCTTTTTAATTACATTCTTTCTCAATTCCTGCCTTTTCTATGGATTTGCCAATGACTCTCTCATCATCCTAAGGATTACTGCGACAGCCTCCTAGCTGTTCTGCCTGTTTCCTCTCCTGCCTCTCTGCAGAACATGTTCCATGCAGCAGCCAAAGAACCTTTATAGAATTTTAATCAAATCATGTCACTGCTCTGTTCATAATCTCCAAAACCACATCCTCTTAGAATAAAATCCAAAGCCTTTACCATGGGCTAACAGATCCTACAAAATCTGGGCCACAGCCCCCTGCCCCACCTTCACTTCTGGAGTCTTCTCACTTATTCTACTCAAGCTATACTGACCATTTAACTGTTTCTTGAACAGCATGTTAAACTTAAACCTGTTAAACATGTTCCCACCTCAAGCATACTCTCTACTCAGGGCCTTTACCTTTCCTGTTTCCTCTTATAATAATTTCGTAGAAATAGCCACATGACTTTTTTCTTACAGTATGTAATTCTCTGCTCAAATATTATCTTATCAGGAAGGAGTTATGTGACTTCATCATATAAAATAACAAGCTTTGCTATTCCTTTTTCTTTTATCCTGTTTTATTTCTGTCTTAGTTTGTATCATACCATATTAATGTGGTCCCTGATGCAAATACTTGTTGAATCAATGAAGGAATGAAGAATAAATAAGTGGATGATTCCTCTTCCTCTTGAACAATTATTTCCAAAAGATGCACAGAAATATAAATAAGTAACATGAATTTTTATGTCTCCATAAAAAACCAATAAAGCCTTTAGGTTCAAGTTTATAATTTTAGCCACACAAAGTGAAATCTGCATGAGAATCCCCTCTCCACATTGATTACCCCACATCCCATAGACCTTAGCTCTCTACCTCACCAAATGTGCCTTAGGACTCTTTCTTATGCATAATATCATTAATTTTTGACTCACTCTTTATCCATGCTTCCATATGGCATATTAGATACCTTTCCATTTGTGGTGTTCATCATAGCAGCCCATGAACCCCTGCACTACAGGATCATGTTCCTTTAACTTGTGTGGTAAAGCACCTCATGTTGAGCTGTATGCACAGTGTACTACAGGAAACCCTTTTAATGACGAATTAGATTTTTATTTTGGTTCATTATGCCTGGATTTTCAGGTAGTGTACTGGATTTCATGCTTTTGTTTGTAATGTGTCATGGCCCCTTTGACAAACGAGAGAGTAATTAAACTAACCAGGTTATCAATAGGAGCTTGTGACAGATCTCCTGTTGCATATGGTTATTTCATCTTCAATAATAGTTGGATATCATAAAAGATTATAGCCTGTTAACGTGACAGGCAGAGAGAGATGAAAGCCTGAAAGAACAATAGTGAAAATACAATTTTACCTGTACCTCTCACCAGCAAAGCAGTGTCATAATAACTGACAAATAAGTCGAGTTTTATTTATAGGTGTCTTTTGTATATTGTATTGCCTTTTACAGAAAAACATGAATCTTTGCTTAACAAAAAAGTTAAAAATTATTAAATGATTTCTTACATTGTGTGTGTGTGTATGTATATACACATATAACAATCTTTGCTTAACAAAAAAGTTAAAAATTATTAAATGATTTCTTACATTGTGTGTGTGTGTGTGTATATACACATATAACTGTGTGTGTGTGTGTGTGTGTGTGTGTGTGTGTGTGTACTAGCTCATAACATTTTCTCATTCAAACATTTTTGGTAAACATTCTTTCATTTTTGGTAAACATTTCTTTCGCACCAAGTTATTAGCAAGTACTTTAACAAAAATACTTCTTTGCAATTTTTTTTCTAGAACTGTAAATTGAACTTTATTAAAAATAAAAACACCACAGAGAGATAGAGGTGCTATAATTTCAAAATGAAGTATCATTCTTAATAGAAAATGATGAATTTACTAGGGTATTTTTAAATGGAAAGACAATGCTTGCTTGTAAGAGTGTTTATTGTTTTCATTTTCACTGCATATCGAAAAAACATTAAACCCTATACTTTTTCATTGCTTTCCAAAGAAACTACTATATCCATAGTACACACTTACTCAAGTAATATTTCTGAGTTAACTAGTATTTGCATCCTCAAGTTTCCAGTAGTATTGAATTATTTCTTATAGTGTTATTTAAACTATAACATGTACTATGTTAAAAACTTGGAAGAAAAAGGAAATATTTATGAAAAGATACATGCATATAACTCCTAATGTTTTCCTCCACAATTCTTCTACTTACAGTCTTCCCCACCTCAGTTAATGTTGGTTCTAACCTTCCAGTTACTTAAGCCAAATAGTCACCCTTGATTCCTCTTTTTCTTTCTTTTTTTTCCATCTCACTTCAGTCTATCAAGAAATCCTATTGGCTCCAACTTCACGACAGACCCTAAACCCAATCACTTTCCACACTTCCACTGCTACCACCATGGTGTGAGCACCTTTGTCGCTTGCCTTGTTTACTGCAACAGTTTCCTACCTAGTCTCTTGAATTTTATCCTGGCCTCTCTATGGTCTTTTCTCAACACAGCAGCCAGGGTGATATTTTTAAAACACAGGTCAGATTATATCCCTCCTCTGCAGTGGCTCACCATTTTACTGAGAATAAAAGTTCAATTTTTAAAATGTCCCTCAAGGTCCTACCCAGTGTTTTGTCCTTCACTCCTCTTTGGCCCTGTCTCCTGCTACTCTCCTTTCTTTCTCTGTGCTTCAGCCACACTGGATGGCCATGCCATTTCTCAAACAATCCAGGCTTGCTTTTGCCTCAGGGCTTTACTGCAAGCTGCTCCCTCTCCCTAGAAGGCTCTTTCTTCAGATATCCACAGAACTAACACTCATCTATATCTAGTCTTTGCACAAGTCTACCATGTCAATGAGGCCCACTCTGATTACCCTATGTAAAATTGCAATCTATCCCTTGCTCTGATTCCTCTAAGCTTGCTGCTATTTCTGTGAGAAATGCCTGGCACATATTGGTGGCTCAATAACCATATGATGAATAAAGGAATGGCTATGCTACAAAAGAAGCTTTCTAAGCATCACTCTGTGTTAGGTGCTGTGCTTTGATCTCAGAATATGCAAAGATGAATCAGATATTTACCCTGCCTTCGGGAAGCTGACAAGGCAGCCTAGCATGCCCACAAATAATTAAAATGCAAGGTAGAAAGTACATGGTATGAGAGATTTAGATAAACTAATCAGAGAAGTGAAAGTTATTTCTAGCCCCACAAATAATTAAAATGCAAGGTAGAAAGTACATGGTATGAGAGATTTAGATAAACTAATTAGAGAAGTGAAAGCTCTTTCTAGTTAAAGCAATAGGGAAGAATATGGAGACAGTGACACCCAAAATGGGCCTTGAATCTGGAAATGGAGGAGAACAGTATCCAGGTAGAAGAAACCACATAACAAAATCACTGAATTGCTAAAGCACAAGGAAAACACAGAATACTGAAAAAGCCCAGGCTTTGAGCCAATATGCCCAAATTCAAATCCGAATTCTGCAACTAAGTAAATTTGTTATCTTAGATAAATTATTTAACCTCTCCGAACTTCAGTTTTCACATTTATAAAATTGAGATAATACCATCTAGCTTAGAGTATTACTGAGAAGAAACCATGAACATAAAGCACCTTTCCCAGTGACTGACTCCCAGTGATCATTCAATAAATGAGAACTATTATTGGAGTGTAGTTTGACTGGAGTACAGATGAAGTGTTTCCCTCACCAATGCCATTTTTCCAATAGGAAGCAAGGCCAAAATGTATTGCATTTACTCTGCACTCCCTGGGAACATTCATCTATTGTCCAACTTGAAAAATGAAGCTGAAAATGACTAGTCTTGTATTTGAAGCATAAAACACTGAAAATGTAATGCATTGGCCTATCAGGCATAAGATTGCTTTGAATATAGAAAGAATAAAAATATAGGTGTGTTATACTTCTGCAAAAGATTATTTTTACTTACCCACCAGGTATTTTTTTGCTTGTTTGCCTCTTTTTCAGTTGCTCCTACGATCCAGGAAATTAAATCTGGCACTGTGACCCCGGGACGCAGTGGATTGATAAGATGTGAAGGTGCAGGTGTGCCGCCTCCGGCCTTCGAATGGTACAAAGGAGAGAAGAAGTAAGGACTTTGTGATTATTACTGTGTTTTGAGCACTCTGAGCTAATGTGTTTGCACTGCAGATACTTACTTTAAGCAATTTCTTTAACTGGCTTGAATGATTCTCAGCTGCCTCCTCTTGAGCAGGCAAACTGAAGGGGCCCACATGGGAGGGATGAGTAGCTAATAGCATCTAGAAGAAATGTCCACTTTGGTTTATATGATCTCAGAAATGCCTGCAAATCCCCCATCGCTGATGCATTTCATTTCTTTGCCTCTGAGCCAGGACGCCATTGCTCTTGCTGGCAACCATGTTTACTTAGGAAGTAAACCAGCTCTTAAGGAACTTGGGCACAGCCTTCATAAGAGCACTTCAAAAGCAGTAGGAGCTGCTGTCTCTGCCTGGCCTCCTTGATAAGGCTTTCACCTGCCTTACTCTCCCACAAGATAGTTTAACATCTTGTTTTATGGGATACCATGTTTTAGATATTCTATCACTGAAGAGGCTGTAGAGGAGATAAAATACATGGGTAAAGGACTAGCCAGGGGGATTTTAGGGCTACTCTAACTTCAGCTCTGTGTGATTTCCCCTTTGAGAAGCCCCAGAAGCCTTGGCAAGGGCTGTTGAACAAGGGAAGACAGGACTTGACAATTTTCTCTTTACTTTTAACAGTAGGCTCTTTCAGACCTCTTCAACTGCTCTTATCAAGCCATTGAAGAAGCCTGGGACCCCTGTGGGGTAACTGGAAGACACACTTTAGAGGGGAGGGTATTATATATACCATGTATATTTTGCTTCAAAACTAGAGAGGGACATATTCAAGAAAATGTTAAGTTGAGCCATATGAAACTGCTATTCTCAAGTCAAAAAAGCCAAATATTGGCAGTTCCATACTCTTCAACATATACATATGGGGTTTACTCACTCATGTCATGGCTCATAATGAATTGCAGCTAGATGTCTGAACAGAAAACCAGAGAAATGCACAAGAACTTAGATATTGCCACAAGGGATAAGAATGGATATGATATAAGCCGGTACTTTGTTCCTGAAACTGGAATCGAAAGATTATTTGTGGAAGACAGTCTCCCTTTTAAACATCAGACTTAATAATAAAGTCTATCCCCATAACCATCTCATTTATACTTAATAAATGACTGTGGTTTTGCCTAACATTTTTCACAGCTATTTTATATACAATCTCTTCAGTAATCTGCAGTGTTCAATTTTTAACTCTTTTTACTATAATATGTGCTAATTACTAATTCTAAATCTGCCTCTTTGTGATTTCATCAAAGTCCCCATATTTTTGTATACCAAGAATTAGATAAACTGGTCTGTAGTCACCCTCATTCCACTCTACAAGATTGTACATCTGCCAACTTAACCTCTTTCAGATTTTAATAACCCAAGATGAGAAGTTTTCGATTTGTGGTTATTCATATAAACAAACATCCAGAAGAATGGTTCTTAATCCTTTGCAAGTTACAAAACCCTTTGTTCAAATATAATCTTATTTGGAAGCCCAAGAAAAAATAGCTATGAACACAGCTTTCTCTGGCAGATGTTGGGTGAGTGGAGCCTCAATTTTACTTCTCAGAATCTCCCCTCAATTAGGAAGTCCTTGCAGGAATCCCCCAACTCCCTGATTCACAACAAAACACAGTTTAAATAACACTGACTTAAACTATTTTATGTATCTTTCAAGGTCACTTTTTAATTTATGTTATTAATTTTTTAAAAGCTAGCAATCAGAAGCATTCCTCATAGTCCAAGTGGGAGCTCCTTTGTTAAAGACCATTTTGTTTCCAGTACTTTGCAATGTCCTGGATTTTTTTTCCTCCCTCTGTCTTTTCCTTTTCTAAATTCAGCAACCATCGTCAAAAACAGACTACAATAATCCTCTGTCCACTTTGTTGGCCTATAGCAAATATAGCAAAGAGCCAATTGGTGCCCATAATTATAACTTCAGTGATTTTACTTCCTACCGGGAAGAGAAACTACAGCTTTTATTAGATTTTCAAAGGAATTTAGAAAAACTTGTTAAAAAGCAAAAGGTAGATTGATTTTCCCCAATCAATGTCCTCCCCAACACACTCACACAACTAGGGAAAGGAAAATCTAGCAGCTGTGAAAATCAAATGCACTTGTGAGAAGCAAACATATTTTCAGTTGCGTGAAGTATACATTAATCATTTTTTAGGGTTATATTTGAGAAAATATCCAAATTCTCAAATGTCACTGGAAGAAAATAATTTCCTCTCAAAACTATAGTAAAGCAAAGTTGAGTACATGCAAGCAGTAGTAGAGAGAAGGATTCTGGTTGCTGAATGCTTGTTATACTCACTAAGTGGATCTATCGTCGAGGCCCAGGCCATTCAAATATATACCTCATTGAAGTGAAAACTATCTATTTAATGAGCACCTGCTATTTTACAGGTAATGTTGTAAGTTGCTAACAAATAGTAACCCATTTTATTCTCATAGTAAACCTAAAGGATAGGTGCTACTATCATACTTACCTTTTGCTTGGGGAAACCAGAGCACAGAGTGTTTTTAAGTAATTTGCACAAGTTCAAACAGTTAGTGGCAGGGGTGGGATTTAAACTAGGAAGTCTCGCAAATCTTCATGCACAGTCCATGGATTTAACCCCTATATTATGGCACCAAGTGTAGGTCATGGCCTTTCAGAGTCTATCAAAAATAATCTGAAATGTTGATGTTAAATATCAAGGGTAAAGGCATTTCAGGTTGTTTATGGAGTTACAAAGTAAGAGACTGCATGTAGAAACTCTAACTTATAATTTCCCAGTTTATTTAATCAAGGACACAGAAAAATGGAGCCAAGGTGGACACACAGCAGAAACAGATACAGCATGCTTCAGAGTTGTCTTCTTGACCTCTGAGGTCTCAAACTGAGAGCATGAAGCTGTCAGAGACCCTGTCACAGTGGAGCAGAGTTTTTGCCAGATCTGGAGAAGTTTTGTTTCCTAGAGATTTTTTTTTGTACCTGGGCTTACATAAATATTCAGAAATAACTTACACAGTTTCTTTACTTCTATTTAAGAAAATTTAAGAAAATGTTTATAAATACCTACCTCTCTTAAATCAAGATCTTCAAAACCAGATTTTCATTCAGATAAATATAAACAAATAAACACAAACAAAAAACAGAGCCAGCTCCTAAACATCCCTAGCCCTGTCTTTGCCGGCAGTTCTTCAGCAACTTGTATAGTCGATTTCTGTGTGCTGAGAATAATCAGCTTGAAAATCTTTAAAAAAAAACCCTCTAAAATTAAGCACAACTTAAAGAAAAGAAAAAAAAAAACATATAATTACTGAAGAAAGCCACTTTCCAGGTCCTTTAAATTCTTTTATCTCATTTATTCTTCAGACCTCTGTGAGGTAAGATTTATTATCCTCAATTTACTGATGACAACACTGAGACACAAGAAACTTAAAATAACCTGTCCAAGAGATCTCAGCTTTAAGATGTCATCAAGACACATTTTAGATTTGTCAACCTGTCAGCCCATGTTTTCCCTTATTCTGCTGCCATTATTGGTTATCTATTTCTAAGTAACAAATTAACTCAAAACAGAGGTACTTTAATCAATAAACTCTTATTATCTCAAACAGTTTCTGTGGTTCAGAAATCCAGGATCAGTTTGACTAAACAGTTATGGTTCAGGTCTTCCATAAGGTTGCAGTCAAGATGTCACCTGCTGTTGGTCATCTGAAGGTTTGACTCAATTTGGAGGGTCTCCTTCCAAGGCAGCTCACTCACACACCCAGCAAGTTAGTGCCAGCTATTGCAGGTGGCCTCAGTTAATTGCTATGAGGGTATCTCCATAGGGCTGCTTGAATGTGTTCTTGACATGGCAATGGATTTTCTTCAGAGATAGAGAGAGCTTCACCTTTTTCTCTGTCTTTTCTTCTGTCTAGGCCCCCAGTGATGGATGGTTCCTGCCCACACTGAGGGTGGGTCCCTCCCACCCAATCCACTCAGCCTTTCATGTTAATCTCTGCTCGAAACACCCTCATGGGCACACCTAAAAAGATAGCTTTGCTAGGTTTCTCAGCATTCCTTGATCTAATCAAGTTGACACCTAGAATTACCCATCACAAGTCCACCCTTTTTCAACTTGGTGTCCATACTAGCTCCTTAAATCATTCTAATCTTCAAATCGTACAATAACATAATAGTTTCACCTAGCATGATACAACTACCCTGCATACAACCAAAAACACATTAATCCCTTTCCCAGACGAGGAAGTAAAGTCCTTAGATGACATTTATCCTTCCTTCTCCTGATAATCCCTTTCCTTTGTACTAATCCTTTTAGCACCATTGGATTTTTCTTCTGAAAATGTTCTCTGCTTCTCTACCACCTGGCTAGGCTGCAAGTTTTTTAAATCTTTATGCTCTGCTTCCCTTTTAAATTCTGGCTTTATGTCATGCCTTTGCTGCCACGACTCAGTGTAGGCTGTTACAAGTAGCCATGCAGCTTCCTGCATGTTTTGCTGCTTAGAAATTTCTTCTGCCAAGTACTCTGGTTCGCAACTCTTAAGTGCCAGCTTCCACAAAGTCGTAGGACATGGACAAATGCAGCCAAGTTGCTTGCCAGTTCACAGCAAGGGTGAGCTTTGTGCCAGTTTCCAGAAAGTCCCTTCTCACTTACATCTGAGACCTTCTCAGAATGCCCTTTACTGTCCATATTTCTATCAGCATTCTGCTCACCACCAATTAACCAGTCTCTAAAACATTCCAAACTTTCCCTGGTTTTCTTGTCTTCTAAGCTTTTGCCAGCATCTAGACTTTTTCTAGCCTATCCCTTCCAATTATTCCAGCCTTTGCCCATTACCCAGTTCCAAAGCCACTTCCACATTTTCAAGTATCTGTTATAAACAACACCCCACTTCTCTGGTACCAATTTTCTGTATTAGTCCATTTCTGTTGCTTATAACAAAATATCTGGAACTGGGTGATTTATAAAGAAAACAAAATGTATTGCTTACAGTTTCAGAGGCTGGGCAGTCCAAAGTCCATCTGGTGGTGATGACAGTGACCTAGGGGTCTCACATTGCAAGATGGTGGAAGCAGAAAAAACAGAGAGACAGACAGACTCTTCGTGTTCCCCTTTTAAAGCCCTCCAAACCCCTTTTAATGACCACCATTTTTAATCCATTCACTATGGCGTGGTCCTGTAGTCTAATCACCTCTTTAAAGCCCCTCCTTTCAATTACTATACTAGGCTTTCCCACCCTCTTTAACATTCACTGTGGGGGCTAAGTTTCTAACACATAAAACTAGGGGGACACAATTCAAGCTTCAATGAGTTATTGGGGGACATCATTCAATTCACTATAGTTCATAAGAAGAAATATACTCTCTATGTTTATGTAATAAAAGGATGATTTCAGAATAACCAAAGGACCATTAAGCAACTAATGTCTTTGATGATATAAAATAATCTATTGCTTGAGAACAGTACATTCTCTTAGGATTAAGGCTAAAAACATAAATTGTCATGGACTGACTTTTCAACAGGTATTGCAAAACATAGGTTTTGCATCATTTTATGAAGATGGCGTTACCATCTTGTGTCCTTGTTTTCTTGTATGTTTGACTTACATCCTCTTTTCCTAGATTTTCTCAAATCCAAGCCTGAGGCCTACAAAGACATGCCATTATAAGTGCTCCAGGCTTTTAGGTGATGGATATGCTAATAAGCTTGATTTATCATTCTGCAGTATATACATATATCAAAACATCACATTGTACCCCATAAGTACATACAATTATTATTTTCAATTAAATAAACAAACAAGTATAGTATAAACATCACATTGTACCCCATAAGTACATACAATTATTATTTTCAATTAAATAAACAAACAAGTATAGTATTTTAAAATAGTATTTTATTCACATTGCCTGTTTTTAAATAAAGGGCCAATTACAGCAATGCTTTTTGGAATTCTTTAATTGCAAGAATATTTCATTTTCCATCATAGTTAAAAATAGGGATGCAAATGTTACAAATGAGGTAAATACAAATTACTCCCAGTAATGGAAAACAAAAATATAGTAAAACACTAAAAATTATCAATGTATTAGTTAAAAAACTAGTGTGTGCCTAAAAATGAAATATTTTGCATTGGACAGTGCGGTACCTACATCTTGACTTTTTAAGCAACATATTTCAAAATTAGTCTATTCATTTTTAAGTCATTCTTTACAACACTTCTACATAGAAAATGTGATGACTATTATCATTTTGCCTACATGTAAAGGATTAGTTATCTACGTACATAAAACATGCATGCACCTATGTGCATAAAATGTATACAGGTACCATTGAACAGGTAGGAAAATACCTAAAATCAACCATGTAAATTATGCCACATTTACTTTACACAGAGGCATGATTATATTTTTCAGTCAGGTTAATGTTAGGTTTCACCTTAGAAAATGATGATTTTTCATTTTTGGCTTTATAAAGGTAAGATGAACTTGAGAAGTTATGAAAGTATAGCAACTATTCCTCTCCTCTCTCCTCTTCTAGATATTTACTACCTGACTGTCTAGGCAGGACATCATTATCATCTGTGTATTCACTTTGTTAAAGAAATATGTGAGGGAGAGTTTTCTCCATTTCTCATATTTTCGAGGAAACTAGCAAAATGAGTTAAAATATTCCCAGTATGTATCATCAGTGATCCTCTTTCTTGGCTGTTTTTCGTGTAATTTATTTAGGTTAAAATTATGAATGCATTACATTTGTATAGTGTATTATGATTTTCAAAGCATTTTTATGTATACTAGTTTTGCAGATGTGCACATTGTATGTTTTACTTACACAGAGTCAACTCTTCAAGCTTGGGATGTTACATAAGAGAGACAGAAGAGAAAAAGAGAGATAAACATATAAAGTAATTTAAATGCCACGACTTGCTACTCTACCTAATATATAAGCTGACTTTGCAATCATACAACACATGTTATATAACTCACTATATACTATCTTATCATTCCTTGCATAATTCTAACTAGATTATAACTGAGGGATAAAAAACTATATCTCATAAAGGTAAATGACTCATTGAAGGAAAATACAGGATGGAAAATAAAACCTAATTTCCTGACTCATATGTCAAGATATCTCTCTTCTAGTTTACACCACAAATTTGATTAATTAGAAAGGACTAGAAATGCATTCACTCCCTTTCTATTTCACCCTCTTATTTACAAGGTCATTCTCACCAGAGTAAGCAGTTACACGTTTTGATTTACAAAGGTACTGGAAATAACCTTGTTACACTTCAGTTTAAAAAGACCGTCCCAGCTGACTTGAGATTTTACTTCCTCATTCAACAAATGTGCATTAGCATTTATCATCTATGAGAAAATGTGAAATTTTCAAAAAAGGAAGCACATTCCTGCATTGAAGGAATTTGCATTTCTGGTGTTATGTTATGTTTGTTATGTTATTTACTTATTTATGATGATATTTCACTCCTTTTAATAACCAATGCCTTATCGGTAAACTCTCATCACCCCTATGATGACTTTATCATCCGAGTCAAGAGAGGTAAAGCGTAAATACGTGAAACAACTGAGAGCATTTCAACCACTGAGAACTGGACTGCACATACCCATATGAGACACAAATACATATTATTATATTTTAAACTTTGGGCCAGTCAAACAAAGATGAAAATCGTCCAACTCCAGTTTGCATCTCCTGACTTAAAGTTTAGGATTTGTTATAAAAATCAGCAAAATAAAATAAGTAACTAAGTAAGAAAACCCTAAGAGAATCCTAAAATGGAAGGAACCCTAAGTGAAAGTGCACAGGAAGAGTCCATTCAATTCCAATCAAGGATTAAGGAATGCTTCAGGGCAGAGGTGGCTTCTGTGTTGGATAGGAACATTGCAAGGTGTTGAGAATAATCATGGGAAAGAAAAGAAAATGGTCAATGTCAGGGAGCATTGTATAGAGACTTTTTTTTCTTCCTCTAGGAACAGGATATGAAATCAGGTGTAATAGGAGGTAGGGCTACAAGGCACCTCGGGGCAAGACTTGGAGGATCTTAAGTGTTGTAAGTCTTATAATTTGGACTTATAATTCTAATTCTAATTTTAATTATAAGTATAGTTCTTATAATTCTATGGGCATTGGAAAACAATGGAAAGGCTTTGCAAGATTAGTAAAATGATCCAATCCTTATCTTTGCAAAATGATCTTAAGTGTTGTAAGTCTTATAATTTGGACTTATAATTCTAATTCTAATTTTAATTATAAATATAGTTCTTATAATTCTATGGGCATTGGAAAACAATGGAAAGGCTTTGCAAGATTAGTAAAATGATCCAATCCTTATCTTTGCAAAATCTTTCTTAGAGAAATTGGGAGGAATGAATGGGAAATATAAAATATTAAAATATATAATACAATAACTAGAGTATTGACTATGCAGTTAAAAAGCAAGAGAAAGAAAAGGTAGTATTTTTTATATTTCAGTGGCTGATTAGATACAATGAAGGAACAATTTGAAGATAATTCCAAATTTTCAATCTAAATAACACGGTGAATGGTGAAGCTATTAGCTGAGGCTGGAACACAGGAAAAGAGGTTTGGGAGGAACCATGCTGAGTTTGGTTTGGGACATTACCAGAATCAAGGTGCTAACTCTGCATACAGAGTACAGCAGGAAACAGCTGAAATCTGGTTGTGTTCTTAAAATTCATAATGATCTTTCCAAAGCACATACCTGATCTTATCACTTTAAAAGTGAAGCCCATCAGTGATTCTTCATTGTCCCTGGAATAAAGTCCTAATATTGCAGTGTGGCATGGGAGGCCTTCACATCCTGGCCCTTGTTTAACATTCTGGTTATGAATCTTGACATTCTACTCTGTCACAATGATGGCTATAGCCATCCCGAAATATTTCAGTCCCCAAACAGTGATACGATCTCTCTCTCTCAGCCTCTTTGCATGCTGGCCTGTTTATCAGCCCTTTCCACCTGCACGCCCATCCCTGGCTACCTTTGGCTGGCTGCCTTTCACTAACCAGTCCTTTAGTCTCAGTGCAGTTGTAACCTTTTCCAGGAAAACTACCCTGAGCCTTTTCTACTTGGGGAGGAAGCTCTCCAGATCTACTCTCCTGTGCTCACCTCTACCAAAGCACTTATTAAATGATAGTCAACTTCCATTCCCTGCCCCTCTCTCCCACTGACTGCTATCTACCTGAGAGTGAGGGTTCTGCCTTGTTCATTGTTATGTCCTCAACACCTAACATGGGGTTTGGCTTGAATAACACACTGTGTTGCAAGAGTGAGTTATAGGCCTTTAATAATTATAAAGTAGAGAGCCGTTTTTATTGAAATACACTTTCAAACTGATAAAAGAATATTAGTACAAATGGATTCTGTCACCTTAGATTTTGGGACACTATAAACCCAATATATGATTAGACAAAGGAAACTGGTTTCTGTTGCACAATTCTGCCTTCCCAGGATTTCTCTTTTGTGAATGTAGTCTCTTCAAAATGGTTGTATTGTTATATTGTGGGATGAAATTTGACATTAAATTCATGGGCACATTGATCTAATATCTGAAAGCAGTTCAAACAGAGGGGAGAAATCCAGTCATAGGCCAGGTTGTCAGGGATACAGGAACTCGCTGCAATCAGGGGAGGTTTGACACCTGCACTGTAGCCTTTGTTTATTTGATGTGGGGTTAAAAGGGACTCTCCTCCCTGTGTGAATCAAACTGTCACAAGTAAGGCAGCCCAAAGGTCTCTAATCTAAAATTATTAATTTCATTAAAATTGATAAAATAAACAAGACATACATTTTAAATAGCTTAATAATATCAAGAATCATTAAAGTGTCCTAATATATTATAATAACATTAATTTATTCAAATGTGCTACTAAAGATAGATACCCCTTGGGGCTACGACAGTGATTCATGATAGTCGTCAGTCTGTTCCTAGGAATAAATGATATCATATTGTTTTCAAGCCTTAAGTATCAGAAAACACAATAAACCAGTAGGTTGCTATAGTAGCATGTTCACATAAATTTTCATTTCTCTCTGGTTGCTAGCAATTCTTACTCCTCCCCCTTTTTACTTTTATTTTTTTTTATCTGCCCTGTGCATCTGTGAAAAGCCTAGATGAGGTTGATAATGTGCATGTAATTGATACTGAGTTTGGCACATCTTGAAATCACGCCATGATCTTTTCAGTCACTCTCCTAGATCTTTTCTTTAAAAATAATTTCCTGTGTGCTCAATATTTAATATTTTGCTGCCATCTGAGAGGAAATGTATCTGTTCTGTCTAAGAAACAGACCCTATCATGGAACAATAATAACACCTATCATAAACTAGTGCCTACTGTATTTGATATATATGTGCATAGATATTACACATTATATATTAAAAAAATTTTACATCAACACTTTGTGATAGGCCTCATTTTTCCCATTTCACAGATGAAAAAACTAAGAATTACAAAAATGTAAAAACACAAGTCATTCAGTCAAGCATGCAACATTTACTTACTGTGTACCTATTAAGTGCGTAACACTGTGCTACGTGCTTGGAATACAATGAATAACAAAAACATCCAGGAACCTTGCCTTAATGGAGTTACACTTTAATGGAGAAGGTGGATATTAATCAAAAAACACACAAATTTATGAAAACTTACAATTGAAATGATGTTAGAAAGAGAGGTATTTGATGTTATTATGATGATTTGGCCAAGCCAGGTGGAATACAATAACACTATAGCATCACTAGAACTTGAACTTTAAAGACAATTTTGGAAATACTCTAAAATATTTCTGCATTCTTGCCACTTGGCTAGACTGCATTTTTGTCTACCCTTTTTGACTGTATTCTGCATATACATTATGACGAGAGATTTCCTACCATCCAAATATTTAGTGAACCCAGAGGAAGAAAAATAAATAATAATTGATGCTGAGGGTGTGTGTGGGTTTTGGCAGGGCATCTGAGGAGGAAGGAGAAAAAACCCATTTTATCTTCTCATCTCAGGCAGTGAGTAGCCTAAAAGGCTGACACCACTGGAGGCTGTAAGAGGCTGCACTGAAAGGAGTACATAATTAAGCAGCAAATAGATAGCTAAGGGGCCTCTGGTCCAGAGAAAGATCTGGATAGTTAGCTGAACTGTAGCTAAAGTTTTTGACTTTCTCCCACATTAGACTCACCCTTCAAACTGAGCCTGGCTTTTGTGGCCTGGATGCTACATACCATTTGGCTATTTAGCTCCATTGGTTTTATTTGCTGGCTTCACTCAATTTTCTTAACAGTAGGAGGACGTGGGTTTGAATCTTGGTTCTGCAACTTATCAGATCGTGGAAGATAGATTAACTTAACCTTTCTGAACGTCTCTTTTCTCATCTGTAAAATCGGAGTAACAACACCAACCTCCTAGGGGTGCTTTGGAGATTAGTTGATATACGCATTTGAAAATGCTTAAATGTTTTCTGAATGTCAGTTTCCCACACTCTTAACATCAAACATGTTAGTGTACAATGCTGAAATTTTTTAGTGTTATATTATATTTCTTCAGTCATAAGTGTACTGAGAACAGCTAATATTTTCTACATACATAAAGCATTCCTGCTCACATTGAAAAGACTAGAAATGCAGTTATGATTCAGAGACTGTAGATAGATAGGACAGATAGATAGAGATAGATGTATTAGTCCATTTTCTATTGCTTATTACAGAATACCTGAAAGTGGGTACTTTGTAAACAAAATTTATTTCTTACAGTTTTGGGGGCTGGAAAGTCCAAGGTTCAGGGGACTCGTCTGGTGAGGGCTTCTCCTTGCTGGGAAGTATACAGTCCCGTCGTGAGTAGGCTATCACATGGCAAGAATGGCAAAAATGCTTTCATGTACTAACCTTTAAAAGCTACCATTCCACATCCGTGATAACCCACGAATCCATTAATCCACTAATGGATTAATACATTCATGAGGGAATCACCTCCTAATGGCCCCACCTTTCCACACAGCCACATTGGAGATCAATCTTCCACATGAACTTTGAAAGGGACAAATATTCAACCCATATCAATAGATATAGATATATGGATATGACAGAACTCTATCTTTGAGATAGGCATTATGAGATGTGTTGTGGAAGGGACCGATATGCAATCTTAATGTCACATATAGATTTTAAGATATAGCTAAGATTCTTGAGATAGTAACTATGTCATTATTTTTTTTTCCTTTGAGTCCCAACACTTCTTATGCATAGGAGGCATCTAATCATCATTTGATGACCAAATAAAATTTTGTTTCCATTAAGACCATATCAGAGTTCTACTATCACCGATGACTCTCTCTCTCTCTCTCTCTCTCTCTGCCTCTTTCTCTATCTCTTTTATTTTTGAGTTATATCTTTACCTCATTTTGGAACTCATTTGATGACCAAATAAAATTTTGTTTCCATTAAGACCATATCAGAGTTCTACTATCACCGATGACTCTCTCTCTCTCTCTCTCTCTCTCTGCCTCTTTCTCTATCTCTTTTATTTTTGAGTTATATCTTTACCTCATTTTGGAACTCCACAAGCTTATAATCCATTGCTGGCAGTAACATTCCTTTGCTTTCTAAATATAATTCTTATGATTCAAGGAATACTTTCTCCCACCATATAACATCCAAAAATTGATTAATAAGACCATATTAATCTTATCCACTGTGTAACATGACATATCATAATCATATTGCCTTGTAATTCCAGTATGACAAAAGATTTATTATTATATGTGAATACCTCCCTCACTCCCATTCCATATTATTTTAATATTTTAAATGTTGCTGTCTGATACTCTTCAAACTATGCTTCCTACATTAGCAATTAAGTCTTTCTGTGGCTATTTTTATCTAAAAGTTTCTAGAAATGTTTACTGTTATTCCTGACCTGGAAAGACAGATAATGAACAAGAGTCCCAAAATGTAAAGTGAGGCTGGATTTATATATAAAATGAATAAGGTCTTCAGTGTAGCTGCTGCATTTATTTTTGCAATCTTATCAGTCCTGATGGCTGTGTGGTCAGTTTTTCTATGGTGATGTTGCTGCAGGCTCTTCTGGTCATCCTAGATAGCTACTGCCTGAAGGAAGGTTATGACTGTAAAGTCTGTGAACATTTCATGAGTCAGAAATGTAAGTATTCCTAGTTATTACGATGCTTTCCATGTGCTATGTCTGACTGACACTAGAAAATATAGGGTACTATTCTAATTCATAACTAGTTATTGGGTTGGGCTGTGTCACTTATGAGCTGGCAGCATCTGCTGGCAAAGCAAATAGCTTGCAGTTCACAGATTTATGAAGCACTGGCAAAAGGCAGAAGTAAAAGAGTGAGGATAATGGTCCTTGATGCAGAGCAAACTTTTACTGGTGTCACACGATAGAAGACAGCAGGGTCCACAGTAATAGAAAGATCGTATAACCATATTCCCTATGGCAAAGATAAAGCAAGGAAAAATTACCAGGTATTTCAGGTAAGCACCATAGGCTGCTGATCTCTGCTGAAGGAAAGGATGCCATACTTAACTTCTAGCACAATAGAATTTGTTTATCTTACTTTGGGAGGAGGAGCTATAAGAAAACATTTTTCATTCTATAATATAGGTCAACGTAAGACATTTTTTACAGAAAATATAATCATAGATGACCATATTAGAAAAAATCTGTTTCATAAATAATAATGTGCAATCACATTGCATCATACATGCTGGAACTTCTAAGTATGGCTTACATTACCTATATTCAATAATTAAAGGTAGATGTGTTCATCATAACAGGGTCCCCATTGTGACTAAAATAACCTTCTGTTGTAAGCACCTGTTTATGTGTCTGATTCCCCCCTTGGCATTGACTGTCTTCTCAAGGGCAGAGGTCAGTGTTGCCCAGCCTTGTCCATAATCACTCAGCATGGA
This sequence comes from Galeopterus variegatus, assembly GCF_000696425.1. Taxonomy (NCBI): domain Eukaryota; kingdom Metazoa; phylum Chordata; class Mammalia; order Dermoptera; family Cynocephalidae; genus Galeopterus; species Galeopterus variegatus. Next base: position 28,476 of record NW_007726837.1, read on the forward strand.
ACTCATCTTTGTAGCAACTTGATGAATATTTTCAGAATTCATTTGAATAGTTAAGAAAACCCTCCTTCCCCCCCCCCACACACCGGATTCCTTCAGGAAAATCACAGAAGTATATCCCCTAGAGATATACACCATCTCAGAAGGTCACTCTTCCTCAAAGTCAGCCATCTACTAGGTGAGGATAGGTTCCTAAATGGTATTTGAGAAGTCAGCACTTCTAAAACTCCACACTATAAAAGGAAGTAAGCTTTGGATTTCTCCAGTAATTTCAGAAAGGTAGTTTTCCCTAGAGGGAAAAAAAATTCCCCCAGGGAAGATACTTTTCTTTTTTATTGGCCATAATCACCTGCCTGGCTGATCTGAGTAGCAGGGGTTGGAGCACTAATGTGCCACTCTGGTAAGAATGCACACGGTACTGCTGGCTAGCGGCCAAAAATGGGCCTACAAATGCAGAATGTGGACACACTGGATGATTCAGCGACAGCTGGGGCTTTGCCTTCAGATACATTAAAGAGCAGGGAATTGGAAACCAACTCACTCAGAAAGACAGACATAAGGAACATAAACAAATAAGGCCATGGAATGTCTAAATATACTCCCTTGAGATTTTCTCCCCAGAGTCCGACCAGTTGAAGACTCTGGTTAATTCTCTTCCCAATTCGTTAGGAGAAAAACAGTCTTGGTTTTGGCAGGTGGAGCACAACATGGATTTTGTAGTCTAGGGAGTTGCTGAGTCCTCCGGAGAATGTGTCTATAACATGGATGTGGCGAAGTTGATTTGAGTCATAATGCTGAAGCTTGCAGAGCAATGAAACTGTGATTTTTATACACAGCATATACTGATTAGTTAAAAATAAAGTTGTTAATGTGATGCAGAAAAATATGCAATAATCACTAAGAATTTAGCATAAATGTTGATAGGTTCGAAATACGAGAGAGAGGAGTAAAAGCTGCCACATCCATATTTTATGCTCTACTTTTTTATGTCAGAGTTGGAGATTATCAGGTTTCTTGCTCAAGCTAAAGTTTGTTCAATGTTCATTTAACTCAAAGTTTTATTAATCTGATTAAATGTTTTCTTTTGGATAAGCCAAATTTAACTATTACATAAAATATAAGTAATTCCCAGAGTAACCAAGTATGACTGCTTATTTTAATCTGAATTTAACTACAGTATATTTTATCTAAATTCAGGTGCAAGCCACATGACATAATGCAAAGGAGTTGAGTTCAACTTAAACTCTAAATAGAATGCCATTTATTAGCATTTCCATGATTAAAAAAACTATTTAGTACTAAAACCTGGACATGTTTTTGGTTTTGTTTTGGTTTTGTTTTAATTTTTTTAAAAGATGATCGGTAAGGGGATCTTAACCCTTTACTTGGTGTTGTCAACACCACGCTCTCCCAAGTGAGCCACAGGCTGGCCCTAAAACTTGAACATGTTAAAGAGGAAAAACTAACATGCCATTTATACCGTGAGTTTACATAGCCCATATTATGATCAGTGCATCTCTTTCACAATTAATTTGGGATTAGTTAGAGAGAAGTTAGTATCTGGTTGGCATCCTCATTGTAGCAGAATTTAAATTTAGAGAGAGAATCTCTTGAAGGGGCCACTGAAAGGGGCTTATCAATGCTTGTGTTGGGGGAACATCACCTGGACTCCATTGACCTATGTACTATTTATTACATACCTAGGATACAAGTATTAAGTGCTATGTCAGAGAAAGTATGTCCAGATGGCCCTGCCTTTTGAGGAGTTTAGAACAATTTAATTTATTTGATTTGAAAAGACTGGCGTGCATGGGAACTGCTAGTGAAAATAATGCAAGAGAAAATATGAAAAAGGCCAGAACTACCTCTTTGAAAGCTCTCTCCGTGTATGCTCCATGAATTTCAAGAACTTCAACTTTTCACTAGTGCCATGTCACAATGTCTGATATTACAATACAGCAGAATAGCATGTGTTTTCAACTATCCCCTTGTCTGCGCTTCTAGATTTTTCAGATTAATCTGTTCTGTGCAGTTCACTTTTATAGAAAAAGTTCTATTTGTGTTGAATTAAACTGTGATAATTCATTGCTACTGAATGCTAATTTATTCAAAGGGTACTAGAAAGAGGCCCACAGAAGACTTCACAAGGGTAGAGATTGCAATCTGTGGCTACTGGATTTACTATTAAATTATAACCATAGGAGTATAAATTAAAATGGAATTACATTTCTATAATGCCTTAAAATAAAGAAAAAAGAAAGAAAGAAAATAATGCAAGAGAACGTACAGAGAGAGGAAAGTCATCTAAGGAGCATTCAAAAAAGAGAGATTGGTGTCTGATCATGCCTAAATGAGGAGGGAAAGATCTGACTGGCAGAAATAGAAAGGGTGCAAGGGACAGAGTGTAGATTCAGGAGAAAGGTGAAGCAGGAATAGGCACGTATGGCATGAGTTGAGAATGGTAAAGCCATGCTGTCTTATTTGAGAGTGATGACCTCTGGTGGTAAGTCTGCAGAGAGGTCATTGGATAGTTGGGGTGGAATCAGGTAAAATTGAATCCCATATTGAGCCCCAGAAAGGTTAAAGGACTTTCTTAGACATATTCTTAAATTGTGGCAGAGATGTGACTCAGCTTTAAATGCTTTCTTTGATACTATACTGCTGTCTCTAGGTTTAATGCAAGTCACCTGTCTGGGTTGTACATGGCAACAGTAAAGTAGTGTTGACTCTGGATTCAGAACCATCCTATCACAGTGATGGGGTTAACTTTCATAGGAATTTTCCATAATATCATTTGAAATGGCCTAGACATTGTCTAGCCAGCTTACCTAAAAAACATCAGTTTGTACTTTTAGTGGAATCTTTATATTTACTTCCATTTTACTGTACTTTTTCTTGACTTTAATAGATGAGATGCCATTGCTGTGGTGTGTTTAATTTTCTAAAATGCAAAACAGTGCACAAATAGGACTTGTGGGTATCCCAGCTCAGTTTTCTGTATAGCACAAAGAATCCCGTAGGAACAGTCTACAGCTGTGATGCAACCTCTCCTCTCCCAAATCTACTAATGTAGGGAAAATGTAATTGCACCATTATTACACTATATGTTAACATCGGAGTGGTCAAACTGTCTATGGATTGCCATGACAACCCCATCTAAAATAAAAGTGAAGCTGGTATCCACAACACATTTTTACCTAAAGTTTATTTTGTCTTCTAGGCTCTTCAATGGCCAACAAGGAATCATTATTCAAAATTTTAGCACAAGATCCATTCTCACTGTTACCAATGTGACACAGGAACACTTCGGCAACTATACTTGTGTGGCTGCCAACAAGCTAGGCACGACCAATGCGAGCCTGCCTCTTAACCGTAAGTAATGCAGTGTTGCCAAACTACTTCCTGGGCCTCTTGGCTCCTGCACATCAGTACAGATAAAACCTAAAAATGGAGTATATTCATTTTAGAACTCAGTGCGTTGTGACACATTCCTTACACAGAAGGAACTTTGCTTTCAAATAATATGGGTGTTTCAGAATTTTGTAATCCCTGTAAAAGTGAAAATGTATATTGAAAAATATCATAGGGCTGAAAAAAGAAAAAATATATATATACATAAATAAGGCTAACTGAAAAATATCTTCTGACTGAAGACGCTTGGTTTGGTAGGGTTTTGTTTGTTTTTTTGGTTTTTAAAAAAATGCGTTATGATATCTTGAAGCATAGATTAATGTGCTTAAATTTACTCTTGGTTGGTTTTCATTAGACATTCATTTTGGAATAGCCAGAATTTCACATGCTATAAATAAAATGAAATAGTAGGTAAATGATCATGGACAAAATATTTTATGCATATAGATAACGTCTTTACTGAAAACTATTTTGAAGTGCAACTTAAGGTTTTACTAAAATAAATATTACATTCCTAATGTATCTTAATTACTAAGGACTAGAAATAAGTAAAGAAGAGCAAACATAAGGAACAGTTAAAAGTAGAAAAACCTATAGCAATGCTTTCTCCTGCAATTAATTTTAGCGCTGTTTAGAAACTGAGTAACCAACAAATTGTTACAACCATAAAATATTCGTAATTTTGAAATTTAGTGTTTTTCAAAATGTTCAAACATGACTACGGAGAGTACACTGTCTTTTCAGTTCCACAAAGTTATCTGAATTGTCCTTATCTTTTTAGTGTTACATTTTTATAGTAACCACACACACACACACACACACACACACACACACACACACACACACACACACACACATATTATCATTCTGTGATAGTAAGCTATCCCTGAGAATGCAAACATTGTGGAGTTCATTGCCGCCACGATAGTTTCCATTTTGCAGAAATGGGGATGGGATATATGATGTTCTTACTGCTTAAAAATATCCTACAATAAGTTTCATGATTATGAGCATTGAATTATCATATTTAAGAATCTCTGATATTAAATATCAGTTTATATCACATCTTGTACTATTCCAGCTTAATAATCCTTAATGTTTTTTAGTATTCACCTCTGAAAGAAAAACATTGCCATGCAATATAGTATACAAGGGTAGTTCAAAAAGTACATGGAAAGATTTGAATTATCTTTTAATTCTGTATTTCCACAAACTTTTTAAGTACCCTGGTATATTTGCTTAAGTTTCTTCCATGACAATGATTTATTTAGTGTAATTATGAATAACATAAACCATTGAAAATATTACAGAGCACTGTGAGTTCCAATTTAATGTCAATGTTGATACTTCTTTGGTATGTTATTAATATTTTAAGTAGTTTAAATATTCAAGAACCTGAAAGAGTAAATGAATTGACAAGGCAAAGTAAAGAAAAATTTAAGGCTTAATAACATTAACTTTTTGCTACTTAAATTTCTAAATCACATCCTGATTTTCAAAACTGGAGCCTTAATGAGTGTGACAAGTTAGGAACAAATGTCTCTTACTTAAACGTTTGTTTTACTCTGGCAACCTTAACACTATCATCTGGAAATAATTCACTGCTGCATGTGGAATCTTCAGAATGGACTCTCAGGATCTCTCTCTGTCATTGACTTCCTGTATGTTGAGGGGCTACTAAATGTTAGTACGATTTTATCAATTTGTTAATAAAGACAAAATGTGCAAATCTTGTCTGTAATTATAAACATCACTCTGGTACTCTGAAGAAATATCTGTATATTCTGAATTCTTATATGATCTCATCTGAAGCCCTTATTTCACTAAGTATTTCTATTTTGTACTACAATTATTTTTATACTTATTTTCATCTACCCACCAAATTCTAAGTTCTTTGAGAAGACAGTGTCAATGTCTGATTAATTATTTTATCTCTCATATCACCAAGCACAGTGCCTGGTATTTAATAGCAATTAGTAAATCTTTAGTGAATAAATAAATTAGTTAAACATTTAGTAAGTGAATGAATGAATGAATAAGTGAGTAAATAAACTTTGTTTTAGCTCTAGAATGTGTACTTGTAACCCCTAGATATACAAGACAATATCACTCTAATTACAAATAACACTTATTGTTAGCTTACTCTGGACCAGACTTTATTCTAATTTCTTTATATGAATTTGTTCTTTTAATTCTCACACAATCCAAAGAGTTAGATTCTATAATTCCTTTCTTATGGATAAGGAAACTTAGAAAGAGAATATAAGTGTGGCCAAAGTAAAATGATTAGTAAATGACAGCAAAGAATTGAACCCTGACAGCCTGGCTTTAGAGTTCAAGCTTTTAACCACTACATTCCACTTTCTCTCACTATAAACGTAAAACCAGCAATAAAGTGAAAGATTGTTTGTATCATTTGCTACATACTCTTCAAAAGATAAAATCTCTACATATAGCATAATTGATCTTCTCGTAGCTTTTATTCACTTTTCTTTAATAATTAGGGTGCTAGTCTTCAGTATATAAAAACTTAAAAAAAAATTTAGGTACAAACAACAACAAACGAGATATAAAATTTGAATATATGAAAAGTGAATGGGGTTGATGTTTACCCCAAAATTTATTATACAAACATGAGACTTGAGGACATCTAAATATACATTTTTATGGAATTAAACCTCCTTGGAATAGTGCAATTATCTAACATAGGAATTGTAAATCTACAAACTATATATAAGGGAAGGCGTTTTCTTAAAGCTTATAAGATGCTAGCTGGAGAGTGGGTAATATGTCCCTTAATGAGAACTCCTGTAACATCTTCACAAAGTCGCTAAATGGATGATGCTCAAGCTCTAAAATGATCCAAGACTAGGAGCCAGTACTAAGCTGATCTAATACTGGCCTATGACTTGCTAAAGAATTTTTTTAAAAATTGCTGCTGGAGATCAGCCCTTCCTTTAGGTAAGGAAATGTATAAAGCTAACTTGCCCATCTCCTTGTTCAGATAAAAGGAGCAAAGGGTCTGCCACCTAAATATGTGATGATATTTGGCACACGTTTTGAGTAAGAAAATTTTCATGTTTTCATGATTTGTATCCCTGAATAGTTAATAAGCTAAAAGACAGGGTGGTTGGACATATGGGTTACCTGGTATAAAGCAAATTAATAGCAAACACTCAAACTGGTTCATAATAACATTCTGACAGAGCTTTAACCACTGGGAATCAGCTCCTTTTCTATACTATTTAGGTTAAACCCTGAGACTATTTCACTCTATTTCTGGTATGTAATAACTCACATTTTCCAAATCACCAAAAAGATAAAAAAGACAAATTGTAATTTAGAGTTTTGCCATAACTAATACTATCAAAAAGGAAATATAAAACTTTTTGGTATGTGGATGTGTTGTGTGTGTGTGTGTGTGTGTGTGTGTGTGTGTGAATGTTTGAGTGTGTTTGTTTCACATAATGGGAGTCAAGCAGGTCTTGGTTTGAATCACAATTTTACTGTATATTAGTTGTGTGTGATGTTATGTAAGTTACCTAAAGTCCAAATCCTCAGTTAACTCATTTATAAAGTGAGGGCAGTTATAGCTCCCACCTTACAAGATAGGAATTAAAAGGGATCATGCATATAACACATTTATCACTCAGACAGGAACAAGGTAAGCATTCAATAAATGTAAGTCATTTCTGTTATATCATTACATCTCCCAAGAGCACTTAATTCAATTCATTAGAAAAAACAATGCACAAATGACTGACATTATTTGACAACTGTCTGCCCAGTACTTTACTGAAGGCTTATTTGGTAAACAGTCCCTAGTGAGCCAGGGTGAGGACATACAAACTTCAAATAATATCCCAAATCTAGTTCATAATTTAACCTCATCCCTTGCTCAATGCATTAACCAGAATTTTTGGCACTAATTCTTGATTAAATATGATGCTTACAGCATAGCATCAGACATTTGGGAGATTCAAAGAGTAAAGGCAGAACTAATATAATAGTTTTATTTTGAGGCTCAGATAATCCACTCAATAGCAACATTAATTTTATATCTCTATCTTTCTCTAACTGTATCTAAATATAGACTGCCTACAGTGTAGGCACTGTGCTAGATGTCAGAAAGAAAGGGGTTAATAGAACTCGAACCTCATCTTCCAGGAGTTCTCAGATGAGTAATAGGAAAGGGACAAGAAAACAAGCAACTATAATCGAGTATAGTCAATGGTTCCATATTGGGGCAGAAAAGAGGCTCATAATGCAGTCTCAATGGCCATGAAAGAACTTTCATCTAGAGTAACTAATATCACTATTTGAATTATAACTAAGGTACGACTAGAAACACCATCTTTGCCATCACCGTCTCATTTTCAGAGGCAGAACTTTACAGGAATTTATTAAACAACAGTGGTGAACACAAAGTTCAGTGACACAAATGAGAGAGTGATCTACTCAGTCTCCATAACTCAGGGCAAGCTATAGAGGAGATGGCCCTTGAGCTAAGGGTGAGATTGGCTTGAGCCTGGGTGTAGGAATGGTGATGGAAGAGAAAGAAGGGCACTCCAGTATGAAACAGCTCATGTAAAGACATGGCAGTATGAAGCAATCCGAAATGTTGGAAGACACTATTATACTTTAATGTGGCTAGAGTAAAAGGTAGGCGAAGGAGAGTATTGAGAGATGAGGCTGGAGAAGTCAGCAGACATTAGGACAAGGAAAATTGAAAATGAGTTTAGACTTTATTCCAGTTTTGGAGAGTGGTATGGGTTGAATGTGTCCACCAAAAGTCTCTTGGAAACTCGATCTCCATTGTAACAGTGTTAGGAGGGTGGGAAATCCAGTTACGATTTTTGAAAAATGGGGCTTTTAAGAGGCAATTGGATCATGAAGATTATGCTCTCATAAATGGATTAATTATTCATGGAGCATTGGGTTAATGGTTTAATGGATAATCACAGGTGTAGACTGGTGACTTTATAAGGAGAGCACATTAAAGAGATATTGCCATTCTCACCATGTGATTCCCTGAGTTGTCATGGAATTCTGTACAGAGCCATCACCAAGAAGAGGGCCCTTACCATGTGCCCCCTGGACATTGGACTGTAAGAAATGAACCTCTTTTCTTTATATATTATCCGGTCTCAGGTATTCTGTTATAAGCAACAGACGATGAACTAATCCAGAGAGCTATTGAAGGATCTTCACAAAAGAAAGGTATGAACATATTTGGTTTCTGGAAGACTTTCTTAGGCATTGTGGAGGGCTAAACCGAGGTACTAAACTTTCAATATAAAGGCAAAAGAAAATAATTGCACAAAAAGAGTAGCAGAGGTGAGAGGGTTGAGAGATAATTAGGAGGTAGAAGTTAATGACCAAATATAGAGAGACTAGGACAGGAATCTAGATAACTCCCAACGTTTAGTTTGGATAACATTAACTGAGATAAGAAAATAAGAGAAGGATTAGGGCTTTTAGATTTGCGGAGGAGGTAGAGCTTGAAAGAAAAGAAAGAGTTCAATTTTAAACATTTTCAGTTTGACACAATGTCTAGTAGGTATTTAGATAATGTCCAGAATGGAGATACAGATTTGAAAGTTATCAGAATGGAGGTGGTGGTTTCAGCCATGAGAGTAAGTCAGATTTCTCAAAAGGCCATGTAGAGTGAAAACATGACTAAGGACAGAAATTGAAGTAAAATCAATATCAAGGAGTGAGCAGAGGAAGAAGCTTCCAACAGAAGAAAAAAGATTTGATGTGGACAGAGATGCCAGAGGAGGCCCCGTGCCACAGAGAGCCACAGAAGCCATGGGAGGAGACCATTTCAAGAAGAATGGAAGTCTGAAAATCAACTACTGTCTCTGACAATTAGGCAGTTATTGGGGATCTTTGCCAGAGCAGTTTCTGTGGAAAACTGGGAGTAGACCCCAGGTTTCTGTGGAATAAAGTTAAATAAATAGATGAGGAAGTAGTGGCATGATTAATAAACTGCTCTTTCTAGAGGGTAGGCTATGAAAGGAAGAAGACAAGGCTGATGTTATGCCTGGATGCTCTAACAGCTCGCCTGATTGGGCTTCTTTTCTGATGAATGGGCCCGGTGGCTGTCTGCAGAGACACAGCACCCCAGCCTTTGGTGAACTGCACTCGCCATGTTTCCTGTTTTCCTCTAATCCTCCCTCATTCTCAGCTTGTCTGCCCCTTTCTCACATCTTTCTTGGATCCTGTAGAAATAAGCAAGAGCTTTGATTTAATATGAAGGCACTTGAAACCCCTTTCTCTTCCATGATCTATAGGCTTTAGACTGTAGCTATAAGAGGAACTGTAATTTTAAGTAGAGATTTTAGTAATTTCATCAATAGAATTACTTTACCTCAGGTAAAGAATATACTTTCTCAAGTAAAAAGAAAGCAAAGTTTACGACGGAAAAATTACAAGAAAGTTAGTGTATAGTAAGATCCCTCATCCTCTAGATTATCTGTCCAAAAATTTGTGAAAGATGTCTGAATTTTAAAAAGAAGAAAATTGGAAGTAATGAGAGCTATGCTACAGATCAATATAGATCAGCCCTCAGAGAAAAAAGTTCTGTAACAAAATTAATAATGGATGATAGTGTCCCATCTATTTGTAGTAAAATTTCTTATTAACTAAAAAGTTTGGGATTTAGGATTATTTTTTTTTTCACCTTTCTGCTTCCTGCATATGAGCATCTGAATAGATGTTTCTTCTAAGTCTGTTCCTTAAAGAATGTGGACTGAGTGGTCCCATCCTGCCATCTATGGGTCCAATTCATCAAATGTACACCATCATTTAAGCAGAAATTCAGTAGCCAGTAAAGCATAGTCATCTCTATGGGTAAAACATGTTGTATATGCTTTGTTTCTCACTTTCTCAGAATAACAAATATTCATTATAGGACATGTTTTAAACGACACACCATCTAAAAGGAAATAAGAAAAGAGAATTAAGAAGGAAGAAAGCTGCAAAGTGCTGAAAACTTACATAGCTTTGGTTTAATACAACCTTCTCCTGAGACCAAATATATGAAAACAGTTGGGACAATACTAGCTTTAATATCGACAAAGAGTCCTTGCCTATAGCCCCAAAATATATCATAATAATATTGCTACAATGTGCAGATGCCAAACTCCCCTTTAAGGTGTTCCCAAAAGTATGGTATCAAATCCTTGGCTGGAATATAGGTCCTAATGATGCTATAGAGATTTCTCTCCTTTTCTTGTGTGTGTGTGTGTGTGTGTGTGTGTGTGTGTGTGTGTGTGTGTGTGTGTGAGTTTATTCAAAGTAACAAACCATTAGTCTCA
>NW_007726837.1:40424-42124 GCF_000696425.1 Galeopterus variegatus
GAAAGGTGATACCACAAATTTGAATGATTCATACATTAGATTGAAATTAATCTTCTCTCCTGGAACTTAAAAGAGACGGGGTTTTCATTTTGGTTGAAGGAGCCAGTAATAAATTTAGACTTGGTGATTATTGAAGACCGAATGCTGTGTGAGCCAACTTGCTTTATCCCCAAAGCTTTGAGATGTTAATGGGAAGGCTTTTCTGGATGTTCTAGTAACAAATATTTGACAAAAATTAGTCATGCAGTTGTAGGTAGATTTTGATAGAGCTATGCAGGCCTATCAAATAGCTCACTACCAAAAAGAAATCATAATAACACACAGAGACATAAGCATCACACAAATAATCAATGTCTATAAGTTTGCTGAAATGGAGTATAAGTGAAGCAAGAGGATTTTGTGCATGTGTGCGTGTGTGTTTCCAACCTTATACCTAGAACCTGTGTGTATTCTCAAGAAAATAGATACAAAATGGTCATTCAGTGCCATACAGAAGAGATGATACCCAGCAGGTTGAAGCAGTCAGAATAACTGTTAGAGCCTGTGGTGCTCCAAGTCACCAAATTTCCACTAGCGAAAATCAAATACAAATGCTAGCAGAGCTTTAGTTACCTGTGTCAATTGACAGAACTTTANTGGAGGGAAATCTGGAAAATCCTCTCATTTTCCTCTCTATAACATTGCACAGTAACCTTGAAGCCAGTCAAAATGGCATAGAGTTCCAGAGAATTGGTTTGAAAACTTCTGGTCTAGACCAATCCTTTCATTTTATAGGCAAGGGAACTGAAACCCAAAGAGGATGAGTCAGAGCCCAAACTCAAACTGCATAACTTGAGCTAGAACTTAGTTTTTCCTACCCTTGTTCCAACACTCTTCCCACTACACAAGTCAAGCACAAAAAACTTTGAATTAAGTAGATCTGAGTTGAAACTATAATCCTGCATAAAAAATTTTGGATAGTTTTCTCAATCACAGTCTTTGTTCTCTCACTTATAAGATAGGGACAAATAATTTATATTTATAGGATTGTTGTGGGGATTAAATGAAATAGGACAAGCAAAATGGCCAATACCCTGCTAGCCCAAAACAAATGCCCNGTGTGTGTGTGTGTGTGTGTGTGTGTGTGAGTTTATTCAAAGTAACAAACCATTAGTCTCAGAAATATTACACACACATAAAACATTCAAAGAACACACAAAAAATTTGAATTTTCCCTGCCATAGCAACCCTGTGGAGGTAGCAATAAAGTTTCCATTTTAAATACTTTATACACATAATCAGTGCTATGTAGCTTTCTAGAATATCTCCTATTTTAATGTTTCTCCCCAGTCTTGTTAATTTGATAGACACCTCCTCTTTCAAGATAAAAAAATAAATGAGTAGCTGCTCTCCAAGAGAAAAATGGAAGAGGCTACTGGAGAAAGTAAGAATGTGGGTAATGTAACAGTTTTTCCCTCTTTAGATTTGACTGATGCAAGCGAGCAGTACGTTTCCACTGACTTATTGAATATGGAACCAGCTGTGCCCTCACAAGTAATATTTCAGCTCCCTGCTTTCTTCAAATGTCCCCACATACCAGTAAGCAACTGTGTGGGCTCTCTGTTATTTTTGGCTGTTATAATGAACCCTGATTCCATGTGAAAGGTGATACCACAAATTTGAATGATTCATACATTAGATTGAAATTAATCTTCTCTCCT
>NW_007726837.1:43880-45546 GCF_000696425.1 Galeopterus variegatus
GGATTAAATGAAATAGGACAAGCAAAATGGCCAATACCCTGCTAGCCCAAAACAAATGCCCATTAAAATGTTTGTTTCCTTTTCTTCTTTCTCTTTGTTACGCATAATCCAAGCATTGAAGGGTAACCACAAACAGATCTACGTGGCCTGAATAACTGCTTAACTTTATCTCACTGGATATCTAAATTAACAGTACTGGTTATTTGATTCATTTATTAATGCATTATGGACAATAAATTTATTAAGTTATTAAGGACATAATGATATTGTCCTTTTTATTAGAATTATTAATTAAATCAGCCATGCACATAAGCATTCACTTGCAGTGAGTGAAAAAAAAAGTGGGCAGGTTGATAGAGAGGGTTGTACAAGATTAATTACTCTACAAATGTGTTTCTCTCAGGTTAGGAGGCAATTTGACAGCTGCATCTTCAAACAACATACTGCACACACATCCCCATAGCTGACAAAGGGTCAGTAAATGCCAAAGGGAGAAGGAAGCTTTGGTATTTGCTGTTTTCATTGATCAACTTCGAAATGTAGCAGGCTTATGGGAATGAGGTACCAAAAAATATGGAAAAATCAAAAAGAGTTTCAAATTTAACCATAAAACTTTACTAGGAGCCCTAACCTAGGAGTCAGACTAGGCTTAAACTGGAGAGGTCCTTAATGCTTAACTGTCTGGCCTCAGTTTACTCACCTATAAAATGAGGAGGCTAAAAAAACTAATCTGCAAGTTCTCTTTCAGTTGTAATGTTTTAAGATCGTAAGAAATCTATATATGTTCTTAAAAAAAACAGTAGTATGTATGTATTTGTTATTTAAAAAGTTATACTTCCTTTTTAACAAACTAGAATGATGCCAATATTTTCCCTTCTGTATATTTTGGTCATTGAACTCAAATTATTTTTTTATTGACAGAAAAAGCTGTGTTTTAATGTGCTCTGCTCTGTGATGAGTTTCCATAATGTTTAACTCACTAGCACTACTGGCCTAATCATTCTCTTTGAAGAATTTTACTCTCTAGGGAAATTTCCTTTATGTTTACAGTTTCAATTCCATTGGCCAGCAACCTATAAAAAGGCATGAGAATAGACCTTCTTGCTTGCTATTTTATTTCACACAGCACTAACCTTATAAAAATTGGGCTGAAAAGTGATCCTATGTTTACGGGGGTTGTGACTATTAGGGCTTTGCAACAATGAAAATATGCCAACATTTCCAGTCTGAAGAAAAATATATTCACTCTTTCTTCAATAGGACTCTCCTGTTCTTCTCTCTGACAGAGCCTATTGGAGGTCTGTGTGAGATTCCCCTCCCATTATTTCTGAGACGTTTCTTCAAGCACACTTGCCCAGCATGCACTGCTTTCCCTGTGGATGTGACTAGATTTGAAGCATGATCTCATGGTTTGAGCACATGATGAGATGGCAAAGTTTGAGCCACTCTTCTACCTCCACTCCTGTACTGTGGGATTTCCTCCTCCAAAAAATGGACAAGTGGGCCCTAATAGAAGACCCAGAAATATGCAGGAGTGAAAAGATTATTATGAAGTGCTGAGTGCCGTTAATACTAAACTTTCCATTTCTCCTTAGTCGACATGAAACATAATTGAGTACTCCACCAAAAGAAAAGAAAAAGTAAAGCAAAATTGCCTTTTTTTTTT
>NW_007726837.1:46177-47255 GCF_000696425.1 Galeopterus variegatus
TTTTTTTTTTCCATTTTGATGTTCCAGATAGTGGCAAAAAGAGAAGGAATTAACTGTGAAAGCAATGATATTTCAATGGGCCACACTTTCTCTAAAGCACTGTAAATTCAGTTTTAGTATCTATAAAACTGCAAGGGAAAGGACCGAAAATGGCACATCCCCACTGACTGTGTCTATTCAGCATGGACTGGATTTCCTTACTTATAAATGTAATTCAATTGGGATTTCTCTACAGAGACACAAATTAGCTATCCACCCAGTATATACTTAAGTAAGATTTGAATAAATCAAGCAAGACTGGCTTGCATGGAAATGTTATTTCACCTATGCCATGGCCAGACATTTATAGTAGGTTGGATTGTTCCAATTTTAACCTTTTCTTTTTTAACAAGCTTTCTTTTTCAACGGGTTTAAGGCAAAGAAGCAGCTTGCTACCCAGCTGTAAAATGTGGTTGTAGATAGTTTCATACTCTTCAGTTCCTTTCTTTGATTTTTTTAAATCAATCCAATTAGTGCATATGTGGAGCTGCCTAATTAGTGAGGCAGATCATAATTCCTGCCAAAGAACTATTAGTGTCACTGTTCAGTCCACTTAGAGGAATCACAAGTTTTCTAAGATACTTTATAAGACAAGATATAGCAACACAGTTTCTTAAAACTGGCAGGATAATAGAGCATGCTTTAAGAATTAGTGACTATACTGGAGGGAAACATGTATTTTTCTCAAGAACTTCAAACTTCTTGGGAGTGCCATAGTTTATGATAATAATGCTTATAAAATGTAGATAATATCTATAATCAAACTGAGTAACATTAACTGAGTAAATACATTTTCAGGAAGACTTGCATAAGCGATGGATGTACAATTCTGCAGGCTTAACTCTGCTGGAAAAAGATAAATTGAAAGAGTTTATTTCTCTCAAGATAACACAGTGCCTGTTGGAGTCCATATATGACATTCTTTCTTACACCCATTTTGCTTCCTACTACAGAACCACCTGGGTTTCTCCAACATTCCTCCTGCCAGCAACACCTGAAAGAATGGGCTTCACATGCCAAGTAATTTTAGACTCCCACA
>NW_007726837.1:47636-57877 GCF_000696425.1 Galeopterus variegatus
CTCCTGCCAGCAACACCTGAAAGAATGGGCTTCACATGCCAAGTAATTTTAGACTCCCACAAATCACCATCATAATAATCTTCCATACAATATTTTCTTTTCCTGTTACTGTGCTTCTTAAATCTTTTCTCCCTCTTTTTTTTATTACAAATTTTTAAAAATTGTATAAAAAGCATTACTGGCTCAGATATTATTAGGGATAAGTTCTTGTCCACTATTTATTTACTTATTTATTTATTTTGCTTTCTGGAGCATTCCCTCTTGTTTTTCTGTCTCTCATTTTTTCCACAAATCCAGGAGAATCATTACCAAAAGAGATAGATGCTTTTCTTACCGGGAGTACAGATTCCGGACAGAACCAAACAGCCTCTGAATAGGCAAGCTCAAAATTGCTTTTGAAAGCTTCATCACTGAAAATGTAATCAAACTTAGCTTACTCAAAATTGATTTAAGTTGCAGCCTAAGGGCCAACCTTTGACCAGGGCAGCGTTCACACTTGCATCGATTCTGCCTGCAATTGAATTACGCGGGCAATCTGGCACGCTTTCAGCTTTAGCCCTGGAGTGCAAATGGCCAATTTGGGAAGCAACTTGGTTGTGTTTAAAATTTGCAGGAAGATTTTCTCATATGTTCCCGGGGAAAAGCAGGCTTACTTAAAAAAAAATTCTCTTAGTCACAGAATTGGTTGCCCAAAGGATATTGTGTTTGCTGGTTTTTATGTTTATTTTGATTTGAGAAAACTTTGTTTCCTTGAAGAATCTCTTCTGACTTTGAAAATATGAGTTCTAGTCCTTCAATATGTGTATTAAAATTCAGGAGAAAGGAAAATTAATCAAGGAAGAGTAATGCAATACAATAGGAAAATTAATCAAGGAAGAGTAATGCAATACAATATGCTTCTATTCGATAAAGGGGAAGATCAGAAACACATTACATTTTAAAGTTCTAGAAGCAGAAGTTTAAAAAAAAATCATTTTGACTGTGATGGAGGCAAAAGAATCTTTTTGAAAATTAATCAAGGAAGAATAATGCAATACAATATGCTGCTATTCGATAAAGGGGAAGATCAGAAACACATTGCATTTTAAATTTCTAGAAGCAGAAGTTTAAAAAAAAATCATTTTGACTGTGATGGAGGCAAAAGAATCTTTTATAGGTTTCTATAGTATTCTATTCTGTGACAACACCTCTCTCTCTCTCTCTCCAAAATATTTTGTTAGATTGGCACAAGGAAACATGACAAATTATCTTCTAGGACATGACAGGCTTTTGTTTGCATTTCTAATTTTCATGGTTTTCTCCCTTGAGTTGTATATCAGTTGTATATCATCTACCTTTCTCACAAAACTTTGTTCATTTTCATAAAAACCATATCATCTTTATGTGTTTATTTTACATACTTATAATTATAAGATAGATTCAATTTCACACCTTGCAAAAACTTCCTCATATTTCTACTCAGTCATCCTAAATAATATTTTAATGGCTTCACTATTATGTATTCAATGGTGCACTGGTAAATATTTAACTGAAATAAAGAATGTATGTAACAAAATTTAGGATTAATAATAAAATATGTAATTCTATTTATTGTAAATTCCATGTAGCCAATTGCTTTTCAGAGATGCTTTCACTGATTTTTGCCAAAATCATGTATCTGCAACCAACCTATGGTTGAAATTCAACCACAATGTGACATACAGAGTTGTATTCCAACTCTGAGCATCGTTCTAAGATAAATATGGGTTGGTATTTTTATTTATGGTAATGAGTAAGACGAAAGTAACATATGCAACTTCTTTGCTGAATCAGAGAACAGTTCTGGAATACTGCAAGAAAATTTCCTCAATTTTTTGTGCTATTCCAAATCTAATGGTTACGGACATGACATACTTTTGTGCTTAATCTTCATTAACATTTTCTCCATCATTTCTTAAGTCTAGACAATCAACAAAACAACAAAGCAACCCCTAATTTGAAGCATTTGCCAGTTTCCATAGTACAAATACTCCCACCATGGCTGATTTCAAGCTATTGAGGTGATGTTACTGAATGCAAAGTTGGGAAAAGATGTACAGTATCATTACATCATATAATATTTCTACAAGATGGATACAGTATGTGTAAATATGCTGAAGATCATAATTAATAGTAAGTAAAATGTAGTTAAATAATTTGGAAGTGATGAGTTTTATGTAGTTATTGCATTTGTTGTTAATATAATATACCTAATTTCCAATCCACAGTAGGTTTTAAGCAGCATTATTTCTTTAGACTTAAGTAATAAGGCCTCAGGAGATGCTTATCTTGTAATGTTTTAATACTATGAAGCCAGAGAGAAAAATATATTACCTGTTCATAAAAAGATTTCAAGGCCTTATGTTAACATCACAATAGGTTCCAAATCCATTGTTATCTCTCCTCTAACTGGGTCAGAGTAAGAGCAAGAGTTAGGGGAGAAAGAATACATATTTTAAGCTCCTTTGAAATAGATGGAATCAGGTCCATTTCATAACATCACCCCCCACCACAGAAAAAATCTTAAATAGTTTTAATTGTTTGGTTTTCTCATTCTTACCTGTTTAAAGGAAGAAAATTATAGTTCGTAGGCTGCACACTTTGGGACATAAAATTAACCAGTAATGTCATAATTTTAAAACTTTAGCATTTTTTCACTTACTCAATTTATTGACCATCTAAATGCTTTGCCCCCTACTATATTGGGAATATAAAGATGAGCTAAAATGACTTGATTCCTAACCATTTGGAGACTGCTAATTTTGAAAAGGAGATTGGAGACACACGATTACCGCAAAAATATAGTCAATCCTTAGAGGTGACAGGGAGAATGACAAGGATGAGTGAATAATAGAAATCCCATGTGGCTGGAGCACAGAGGACAACTAAAGGTAAAGTGGACAGACACCCACATGGAAAAGGAGGCAGATGCCAACTTGTGAATAGCCTTGCAAGGACATAAAATTTCTTTAACATGTTATGGAAATGTTATCTGCCAAAAACATCTTTTCATACACTATTGATAATTTTTTAAATGTGGGTGGCAAAAGAGCCAAATAATTATTACTGTAGTATTGTAATACCTTGGTTCTTAAGGTGCCTTATGGCACCTGTGAAACGACCCCAGTTACTGAGAGGAAGATAATTTTTAGTCTCTGCCTAATTCCTCTACCACTTTTGGCAATCCACAGACAGATGAACTTATTTATCACCTCCTCATATATTTCTAGAAAATCGTATATACTTCTGCCAATTTTTTTTTTTCCTTTTTTTGTCTTTTTTCGTGACCGGCAACGGATCGCAACCCTCAGTGTCACGCCTGTACCGGACCAGGACCGGCAACAGGATCGCAACCCTCGGTGTCGCGTCCGCACCTCGCTCAGCCAGTGAGCGGGAACCGGTCTGTATGTGGGATCCGAACCCTCGGCGGGAGCGCCACCGTGCTCCCAAGCAGCACACTGTAGCAGTGCGCCACCGGGCTGGCCCTACTTCTGCCAATTTTTACTTAAAGGAGGAGCAGTCACTTCACTCTGTTGAGCTATAAGCTAATCAAGTAGTAAAACAATTAGTGTTGAACATTAATAGTAATGAGAAGTTTAACCTTTTTCTACTATATCCTTTCCCCAATTTTTCTAGTAGACTGTTAATCTATTCACTAATTTATACTAGAATTGTTTGGGCTAATCTCTTTTTTCTTCAGAATTTACAGGATGTTGCAAGAAGTTCTCCAAATACACTTAGGACCAAAATCTTTCAACTCTCAGTAATGTAATAAAGTTAAATACTCCTGCCTCTGAATGAATCCATAGAGAACTTGCTTATATATAGATTTATAACACCTTGTTTTATGATTAGAGAATGGTTTGGTTAATAATGGAATGATAACAGCTGATGAATAAATATTAAAAATTATTTCCGTGTCCTAGAAAACAGTCCACAAGAATAGTTTACCAATTTAGTTACAGTTTATTCTCTCCTGTGAATTAACTGGTGTATACTGTCAGCAGTCCTAGATCAAGGAAGGGTTAAATTCTCTAAAGAGAACTTGGCCTTTGTTTGTTTGTTATGTTTTTATACATTTTGTTTTGCTTTGCTTTTGTTTTTAGTAACCTATATCTTTAGTCCCAGCCCACCTTCTTGAAATTGGTTATGTCAGGAGCCAGGTGAGAGAGCTGAGATGGTTTAGCACAAATCTAGCCCGACTGTTAGTCAGCAAGTATAACATAAATGCCTGTGTGTACCACACTCTACTACCTGCAGGGTGTGGGAAGAGGGAAGTATTAGGAAAGAAGTATGGGAAGGCTCTTCAGTATCAATGGTTTAAGATTAGACTTTGTATCTAGGCTCAGTTAGGGAATGAGGAAAGGCAGAATGTGATGCAGCACTATATCTAGATACAGATAATCATGGCTTTGGGAGTTCAGAGAGAGTGTGTATCAGTACTGGAAAAAATAGCTCTGAGCAAGTATTCAGCGGATGGTGATTCAGAATCATTATCTTCAAATATAATGGACAACATTATTATCTTTTGTGATTTAACAATAGTTGAATTCAACGTGAGATAGGCCTTGCTTTTAACAGTTTTGAAAAAGATGATGTTGTTGTTGTTGTTGTTGTTGCTGCTGTTTATAAAGGAGAGTGCAGCAAAGTGAAGCTTAGACAGATGATGATTTATGGCAGAAGTGAGGCTGATGACCACATAGATGGATCACAAAAAAATCTGAAACTTACTATAATGATTGGAAATGACTCTTTTAGTAGTGTGCGTGTGTGCGTGTGTGTGTGTGTGTGCATGTGTGTGTGTGTGCGTGTGTGTGTGTGTGTGTGTGTGTGTGTGTAGCTAGATTAAAAATGGCCCAGTATTGATTTTAGTTCCTCATGAACGGCCTTAGACATACTGATTGTAACCCATCTTGTTGTAAAAGACCAGCAAATACATAGTCATCTAAATACTTGTTTATGCTTCTCACTTCATAGGGGCTTCGTCTTTCATTGTTGATAGCTTTCTGAAGGTTATAGCCATGCCAAGGACTTCTTCATAGGTGATCCTTTAAAGTTACAAAATTCTAATATTTGTCTTATTTAAAATGACTTTTGAAACTTTATTGTATAAAACAATGGTCTAGAAACAAAAGTGAATTATTTTATCTACATTCTACTTTACCATTAAAATTCTATTGAACCAACGTGCTTAGAGACCCTCCACCAGAAGGGCAGGAATATTCCAAGAACTAATTTATCATTTTGTATTCATTAATATTAAACTTCTGTGAGACTTGCAAAGAACTGACAAAAAAATTTTATATTCTGCGAATAACTTTCTAGATAACTTTTCTAAAGCATCTGTGTTAGTTAGGATTAGGAACAATTGCAAGTGACAAAACCCAAAATAGCAATGACTTAAACAAGATACAATTTTATTTCTCTCACGTGGAAGCCTGCAATAGACAGTTCAGAGCTAGGATAGCATCACTGTGTCAAGGACATAGCCTCCTTCTATGATTTTGTTCCACTTGGTAGCATTTGTTCCCAAGGTCACTTCACAGTTCAAGGTTGACACTCCAGTTCAAAGCATCATATTTATACTTTAGATTGTAGGAAGAAGAAAAGGAGAAGATCTCATCTTCTCCTTTTATAAATACTTCCCCAAATCTATACCCACCACTTACACTGATATGCCATTGGCCTTTACTGACATAGGCACACTTAGGTGCATGGGAAATAGGAAATTTAGTTCTTTGTTAGTGTTCTCGGCCAAAAAAACATGTTGGTATTTTATTATAGGAATAGGGTATGATGGATATTAAGGGACAGCTAGTAGCTTTTACCCCAATATATTCCTTTATTACCCAAATATCTAGGCATGCCCTTCTTCCCACATGTAGAACAGACAATTCCTCTCAAAAGTAGAAAACCAGCCTGCTGGATCTGAGGTCCAGGATCTCTGGGTGATGCATAGTCTTCTCCATCTCTGAATGTGACATGCTTGGTCTGATGACTTAGGGGTTAAAACAAATTTTTTCTGTCACACATAAGCCCGACATGTGTCAGAATATGGATACAATGCTGCAATAGTACTCTTATTCTGAGAAGTGGAAAAGAAAATCCACAGCAGCCACTTAACTGTAGCATCGATCACATCCTGCCAATTGGAAAAATCAAGACTCCCTTTTCTAGCACTATAGTATATGTCTTAGGTAGCTCAATGGTCAGCTACTCATTCTGTGCTCTGGAGAGAGCTCCCAAGCCTATTGACCTCTGTGGCCACTGTCTCTGTCCCCTTGGAAGATGTCTATTTAACACTATACACCATGACAACAACTGAAGAAAGCATTGGGGGCTGAATAGGTTGTGTGACCCACTATGTATGGTACAGACCAGGGGCACAGAGCTCTCTTTAAGGGTTGAACAACTGTAATAGTAGACCAGGCTTGTGGTTTCTTTGACAAAACAATTTGCCTAAAATCTTTGTAGACTTTCCATCTACATAATTTCATTTGTTAGCAACTTTAAGGAAAGAGTTTTGAATTCTGATGGCTCTAATCTTTTACTTACTATTTTGTTTGTTTTCTCTCAAACATCAGCTACATTGAGGAGATCTTAAATGGTGGGCTTGGTTGGAAAGGCAATATCCTTAGTCTTGCCCTTAGAGTTAGTTCACAGACCTCCCATGGCAAGTGTTTTAGGCTTCTTTCATATTAAGGTTGATGTTTTGTAGCTATTTTCTTTACTGTTTTAGTTGGAGACAGAAGCAGTTGTATGTAAGCAGTGTTGCAAGGTATGAATTACCAGGCTCTCCATCAATTTAGATCGTATGGAGTAGGCAATTCCTCCCTTGGCACAGGTGTATTTCCTCCCATCTCTGGAAGCCAGCTAGCACCATACTGAGTTCATAACTATGAAAATGGCATAACATGGACAACACACATTGGCCTTCTGAATTCTTCTTACTGTTCTCTCTTCCTTGAAAATGATTGTTTTGTAGATTTAGTCACAGAAGAATTTTATGTTAAATAATGAGCAAATAGTTGTTCCTCCAAAGATGTTCACATTCCATAATACCCCAAATGAATAAAGACCTCAAAATTATCAAGACTAAACAGACCCAAATGATTCACATATTCTGAGTTCAATGAGAAGTTATCATCTTCACCAAATAAGGCATCATGTGTGCACAGAACATACGCACATCCCTTAGTGTAGAATTAAGGTGAAGTTAGGAAAATAAATTATTAAGGTTTTTCTAAGAGATTCCCAAATCCCTTGAGCTAAAATAGAAAACAAATTTACTGAAGAGAAAATAAATTTAAAATAGAAAATAAATTTACTCCAACATTCAAAAAAATGTGCTGAATCTTGGAAGGGAGAACAACAACAAAGAATTTTTAAGAAATGAACTTTGTCCTTAAGGAACCAGCCATCTGTAAATTCCCATCACCTACTTTATTTCTCACCTGCCTTCCCTCATTTTATACATGAACAAAGCACTCAAGAGAAGAAAAGTAATAACTATTCTTTGTCATAAGTTGTTAATGGTAGAGCCCAGATAAGAACTCAGTTCTCCTAAGACTTCATGTTTTGTAACTGTACTAAAAAATGATTGCAGAAATCTGAGTCGATAACTGTGAAGTGTCCGAGATTTTACCCTCCTTATAAGCAAATGTTAGCTTGCCACAATTTCATGGATGTGGGCTGAAACACAAGACTCCTGGGTCAGATATCTAACACTTTATTGCTCACAGCAAAAACAGCAGGCAGAGAGACAGGATGTTTGCATCAGTTTCTTGAGCCCCAGCTCCCACAGGGGTAACGTGGATGGTCTGGATGGTGCTTGGACATGCAGTGGTTTCTGTTATAGGACAATGCAGAGTTTAGGAAACCCTAAGAAGGCCAGTAAGTAACGTTGTTTTTTGTTTCAAAGGGAGATGTTGCCTCATCTCACGAAAAATGGCTTGAATAAGAGCATTTACTTTTTATCCTTTACTCTGGTCTTTTATTCTTGGCATTTCCAATAAAACATGTAGCAGTGCAAGAGACCCATGAAGGAGTGTCTCTTGGCCATCTGTAGAAAGGGAGAGATGAAAATGGTGGATGTATCCTCAAAGGCAGCATTTCTCAAATTTTGTTATGCACACAAATATACCAAGTACCTTGTTAAAATGCAGACTCTGATTCAATGATTCTGGAGCAGAGGCAGAGACTATGAATTCCTTCAAGTTCTCAGAGAGGCTGAGGCTATGCGATCAAGGACCACACTTTGATAATAGCAAGGCTCTATGGGAAGTCTGGTTGGGTCTCAGAAGAACGTATTTAGATCTCTATATTCTAGATTGTGTACCTTTTTTTCAAAGACCCAACCAATCTTTCTAGTTTGCTACCTAGGACTTAGCAGACTATGACAGACTGACACTGTCTAAAAATATATGATATCACAACATATATTCTGAGTAGACCCTAGAATACCAACTTATTAATTTACAATGAGAGATTNTCTGAGAAGTGGAAAAGAAAATCCACAGCAGCCACTTAACTGTAGCATCGATCACATCCTGCCAATTGGAAAAATCAAGACTCCCTTTTCTAGCACTATAGTATACGTCTTAGGTAGCTCAATGGGCAGCTACTCATTCTGTGCTCTGGAGAGAACTCCCAAGCCTATTGACCTCTGTGGCCACTGTCTCTGTCCCCTTGGAAAATGTCTATTTAACACTATACACCATGACAACAACTGAAGAAAGCATTGGGGGCTGAATAGGTTGTGTGACCCACTATGTATGGTACAGACCAGGGGCACAGAGCTCTCTTTAAGGGTTGAACAACTGTAATANTGTGGGCTGAAACACAAGACTCCTGGGTCAGATATCTAACACTTTATTGCTCACAGCAAAAGCAGCAGGCAGAGAGACAGGATGTTTGCATCAGTTTCTTGAGCCCCAGCTCCCACAGGGGTAACGTGGATGGTCTGGATGGTGCTTAGACATGCAGTGGTTTCTGTTATAGGACAATGCAGAGTTTAGGAAACCCTAAAAAGGCCAGTAAGTAAGGTTGTTTTTTGTTTCAAAGGGAGATGTTGCCTCATCTCACGAAAAATGGCCTGAATAAGAGCATTTACTTTTTATCCTTTACTCTGGTCTTTTATTCTTGGCATTTCCAATAAAACATGTAGCAGTGCAAGTGACCCATGAAGGAGTGTCTCTTGGCCATCTGTAGAGAGGGAGAGATGAAAATGGTGGATGTATCCTCAAAGGCAGCATTTCTCAAATATTGTTATGCACACAAATATACCAAGTACCTTGTTAAAATGCAGACTCTGATTCAATGATTCTGGAGCAGAGGCAGAGACTATGAATTCCTTCAAGTTCTCAAAGAGGCTGATGCTATGAGATCAAGGACCACACTTTGGTAATAGCAAGGCTCTATGGGAAGTCTGGTTGGGTCTCAGAAGAACATATTTAGATCTCTATATTCTAGATTGTGTACCTTTTTTTCAAAGACCCAACCAATCTTTCCAGTTTGCTACCTAGGACTTAGCAGACTATGACAGACTGACACCGTCTAAAAATATATGATGTCACAACATATATTCTGAGTAGACCCTAGAATACCAACTTATTAATTTACAATGAGAGATTNTCACAACATATATTCTGAGTAGACCCTAGAATACCAACTTATTAATTTACAATGAGAGATTAACTTGGATTATAATATTCATATTGGCATGATCAGTTCATTCTGTCCCTAAAATGAAGTTACAAGAGAAGCCACATCAACGTCAGAAGTCATTTTATTAATTAATCATGAGAAATCATTGTCTGAGAACAGAAAATACTTAAAGTCTGTAGGACCAGCCATTCTTTCCCTGTAAGCAGACCTGCATAAGACACTAAATCACAATCAGAAGGTTGCTTGGTAACCATGGATTCAGAAAGAGAGATAAATGAAGCAAACATTTAATGGCATTAGTCTAAAATCAACATTGCTTCATTCATCTCACAAAAATGGCAGTTTTACCAGTGGGACAAAATACACATAACATTCAATAAGTCTGTCTGCCTTTCCTCTGAATGTTACATACATCATTTCCATCTTTAAATCCCCCCACCCATTTTCCTCTGACTGTCCTTTATATATGCATGTAGCTAACCAGATCTCTACTTCCTTCCCCTTACATATAACCTATTCTTTATTTAGAAGTGTTAATATATTCAATCAGGTTTCCA
>NW_007726837.1:59345-60367 GCF_000696425.1 Galeopterus variegatus
CTTTATGAACTTTGCAAAGGTATCTTAAACCTAAGATTATAAAAAGGCTTCAATGTTATGCCTACATACATATATACATACATACATATATGAAAACTGTAGCCAAACTACCTCCACACACAAACAGTCCATGTTCTATTTGGAGCTATTGGTTTGTTAGCCCACTGTTTAAAACTTAGAATATCCTTTCTCTACAGAAATGATACTCCCTTACACATCATTTATCCATTCATTACTGAATATGGACTCCATATCAGGATCCACATCAGTTGCTGGGCCTACAATGGCAACAAATCAGACATAGCTCCTATCCTCAAGAAATGTATAGTCTGTGGGAGATATAAACACATTACCAAACAGACGTAACAGTCAGAGGTCAGGCATGCATTTCTGGAGATATTAATATCTAATCTGAGACCAGACCGAAAGAAGGAGAGGGTGGAAGACATCAGGCAGATGAAACAGGATGTATAAATTCCCCAGGCAAAAGAGATGGAAGAAATTTTCCCAGACAGGTTCACAAAAGTATGTTTAACCCATAATACACTTAAAGTGGAATTCCAGATTGATCGAGTAAGAGGAAGTAAGAAGATATAGCTGTTGAATCTTAGGTCTAAAGGCTCTAAAAGCCCTAAAAAGTTTATTTTATCTAACCCCTAATGTTTTGGTTGGGAAAACTAAGTCCCAACAACTAGTCCAGCATACCCCGAGAGTTAGTGGCAGAGCACAGATCACAAACGAGATCACCTGATTTTCCTACAAACACAGCCTCAAGAATATAATTAATTGTTCAATGGAATATGCCCACTCTGTCAGGCATAATTTAAACAATTGCATTCAGAATTTCAATTTAGGATAACATGAATCCATAGTATTACATTTTAGACTTAGAGTCTTTAACTAGCATGTTCGTAAAGTGATCACATATACACTTACATATCTTTATGTATATCAGTTAGGGATTAAGTTCTTCCTAAGTAAGAGATGTCTGAAAAACAGTATCTTCAACAAATTAGTGTGTG
>NW_007726837.1:60602-71853 GCF_000696425.1 Galeopterus variegatus
ATTAAGTTCTTCCTAAGTAAGAGATGTCTGAAAAACAGTATCTTCAACAAATTAGTGTGTGTTTTTTTTCCTTGTGTAACTAGATGTCTAGAGATAGGTGAACTTATACATCATGGTGGCACCATAGTGTTAACAGGGACCGAACAATCTGTCCATTCAGCCTCTCAGAGCATGTTCTTGTCTCATCTGTACAAGATAGCAGATAGCACTGCAACATCCCCACCATGTTCCAAGTAAGAAGAAGGGAAGGGGACAGGATGGCTGAGTCTGGTATCTTTTGACAGGTTTTCCCAGAAGCTTCACTCAAATGACTCCTACTTGCACTTCTTTGCCTGAAATGTATCAGATAACCACTCTATTTGCAAGGAAGGTTAGAAAATATAGATTGTCTTTTAGTTGTGCTCATTATTACCCCCAACAGAATCAGATGTTAAAATCTAAATCAAAAATATGGCCAGGAAATCGGAAATTCTTACCTGGTTTACCCATTTCCTTGATCCATCACTTTGAACAAGTCTCTCCATGTCCGTAGTTTTTTTCCTTGTGTAACTAGATGTCTAGAGATAGGTGAACTTATACATCATGGTGGCACCATAGTTTTAACAGGGACCGAACAATCTGTCCATTCAGCCTCTCAGAGCATGTTCTTGTCTCATCTGTACAAGATAGCAGATGGCACTGCAACATCCCCACCATGTTCCAAGTAAGAAGAAGGGAAGGGGACAGGATGGCTGAGTCTGGTATCTTTTGACAGGTTTTCCCAGAAGCTTCACTCAATGACTCCTACTTGCACTTCTTTGCCTGAAATGTATCAGATAACCACTCTATTTGCAAGGAAGGTTAGAAAGTATAGATTGTCTTTTAGTTGTGCTCATTATTACCCCCAACAGAATCAGATGTTAAAATCTAAATCAAAAATCTGGCCAGGTAATTAGAAGTTCTTACCTGGTTTACCCATTTCCTTGATCCATCACTTTGAACAAGTCTCTCCATGTCCGTAAAATTCATCCTCCACATTCATGAAATAGTGTAAGATTACATAAATATATTTAGTTTTGAAAGGTCCATGAACTAATCGGTTTCCTCTGATCTTTTATTGTAGCTGACCATTTTAGCCAGATGTTAGTCAAAAAGAAACAAAACATTAAAACTAAGCTTAGGCCCCTAAGTAGAGTTTTTGCAGTCCCCTGTGAGTCTCACAGCTTTACCTAGGAGTGGTAGTGAGGCATCGGGCAGAGACACAGAGACAGGTAAAAATAGATTGGTCTGGTAAGCTTGCTGCTTTGTGCAATACTTCTCACAGCTCTGGATGCCATCAGCCGGTGAACGTATAGCTGCAGAGGCCTTGACTAAACTTTTAACCTTTCAAACTGTATCAGGAAGATATGGAACATGAACATCCTGATGCCCCAGCTCCTATCCCCTCTGTTTAGAGTTTCTGTATGTTCATGTAATCATGGTCTATTTGGGTATCACTTTAATAGAAGATGTTTATTTCTAGCTAGAGCTCTCTTAATTGTGCTCTTAGGTGGCATACTAAGATAAGCTTTTATTTTTATTTTTTAAATTTTTTTTCCTTTTTGTCTTTTTTCGTGACCGGTAACGGGATCGCAACCCTTGGTGTCGCGCCCGCACTGTGCTCCACCAGTGAGAGGACCGGTCTCTATATGGGAACTGAACCCTCAGCAGGAGCGACGCTGTGCTCCCAAGTGCCGCACTCTACTGAGTGCACCACCGGGCCGGCCCATAAGATAAGCTTTTATTTTTATTTTTTAAATTTTTTTTCCTTTTTGTCTTTTTTCGTGACCGGTAACGGGATCGCAACCCTTGGTGTCGCGCCCGCACTGTGCTCCACCAGTGAGAGGACCGGTCTCTATATGGGAACTGAACCCTCAGCAGGAGCGCCGCTGTGCTCCCAAGTGCCGCACTCTACTGAGTGCACCACCGGGCCAGCCCATAAGATAAGCTTTTATTTTATTCCCTAGACATTTGTCTAGTCCAATAAACTTTCTAATTTCAATATCAAATTACTTATATATTTAACAGACAATAATCAATACTCATATTGAACATACACACATTTCTAAACCTGAAACAGTGTTACCATGTGGCTTCATATGTGGAAAGGAGAAGCCCCCAGCATAGGGGGATTCTCTGCAAAACCCTCATTTCTGTAAGAACTCTGTTTCTGGAGATTTCCTAAGCTACGCTTGCTTTTCCAGGAGTGCTTTCTTTGCCAATCTTCTTTGTAACTGAAAATTGGTTTTAGGATATAAGCAAACCAATCTAAATGGTCATCTTTTATCAATTGTTCATTGATTACTCCTCTAGAGATCCCTTTGAGGATGTAACGAACCAGAAGCCAAGGTGCTATGTCTGTTCATTTATTAGTGTCTAGCACAATGATATGTGCAGTCAGGCATTTATTAACCAGTGTTTCCAACCTCGAGTAGATAAATATATTTACGTATTTGCAAAATGAACTTGAACATACAGAGATGTATTTAAATAAACATATTAAGTCTGTTTTTTTAAAGCCTCCAGACCTCAAGCATACATGTCTGACCCCTAGGTGGGAAATCAAGGCTTAAACAAGAGTTTGCAGTGATCTAAAATACCTGACAATTGACACCGCTAGAAGTTTTGCTTTTCTCAATATTGAGAAAAGAGTTAATGTGCAGGGTACTGGTGTTGAGCTTGTCATCTCCTGTTTGGAATACTGAAAATAAATACTTCCATTTCAGTTGTTTCCTTGTCCTCTTCCCTAGGAGCAATTAGGATTTCCCAGAATCTCAACAGCCTGCTTTCTGCCTTTGTTTAGACTTGCTATGTGTCACAAGCCTAATGGGCACTTTCAGTAGTTGTGATTAAGAATAAGAAATGAAGATCAGAGAGGTCACCAATGCTCAGATGGCTTGTTAGAGTTTTAAACTCTAATGAATAACTTGCAGTAGGGCTAAATAAAGCTCATTTAAACAGACATCATCAGCATTCTGGTATAAAAGACAAAGGCTGATACTCAGAGTTCATTTGAAAAATTAAGGCTCCAAAATATGACCTAAACATGGTATAATTTACAGTACAAAGAATTGTCTGTTACCCCTCACCCCTTCCAGTCTTGTACTTGATATTTTGTGAAAATTAGCTATGACGTAAGTAAGACATATAAGATCAGGCCATTTTTACACCCTCGACTTTTGAAAAATATATATTACAAAAAGTATACTTTGAAGATATCTCCTTTATGCATAATGAGCTCACATTTCAGATTTTAAAGCTTTTGTTGTTGTTATTGTTAGTTTTGCATTTTTTGGTCAATTACTTTGTTTGACTTGGATCTTAGGAAAATCAATTTGGTCAATCATACAGAAAACTCCTATTTATCTTTAAAAACTGGTAAATCCATGATGCCAACTCAGACTGTGATTAACAATAGATGTACTTGTGCCTCACGGAATTATGACAATAGTCCTGCATTGGTTAAATAATGTGATGGCATCTTTTCCTAAATATGCTTTGTGAAGCAACTAAACACATGTGGCTCCTCCAGTTGACTTTCAGAAAGCTTTAGATAGGTCTGTCCCAAAATATCTCCATGAGTAAGAAGGAAGCGATGATAAAATGATATTCACAGCTAAAATGTGTCCTACTTTCTAATATAAATTTTCACAAGATATATGAGCCCTTTATCCATTGATCTGTTATGGGTAATCCAAGGTTCAAAATGAAAACTTCCTTTTACTTCTTGATACAGCATTAGATTAATTCGGCAATTAGCTATCATACCTAGAATCGAAAATAAACATCAGCAAACAGTGTCTTTTTCTGTGGATGTAAACAAACAAAACCACACAAATACAATAACAACAGTAACAATGACAAAAACCAATTATAAATGCTTTGGATTAAGCTAGCAGCTTCAAACTAAATACTTTGTTAATTCTCTTTCTTTTCAGTTTGGTTAAAATTTATGCTAGCTTTCCTCTGTGGACTATGATGATTTGTTCCATCAAATTTTATTGCTGCATTTTCATGTACTTAACAGAAAGGGGTGGCTAGAACCATACAGTAATATTTCAGAATATTTTCCTTTAAAAGGTATAATAATAATGATAATAATAATAATAAGTATAAACAAAGTTAATAAGTATTATTAAAGAAAAAATTTACTGTGAAGCATATAGACCCAGTATATTACTCCAGTTAATGTACCAGATCCAGTGGGAAAAAGGTATGTTCAGATCTCCAATGAGCTATAGTTTTAGGCAGGGAGGACAAATTTAAAGTTCTGTCAGAGTGTCTCTGTATAAAAAATACAAGTCTATAATGACAACAAATTTGAAATAGCTTTTTGTTTTGAGAGACATAGAAAATTCCTAAATAATTTTCTCCCAGAATAAATCATGGCTCCCCTTGTGACCCTATGTGTGTCAAAAAATTATGAAAAGAGGGGCCGGCCCGGTGGCGCACTGGATAGTGCGCCGCTTGGGAAGCGTGGCGGCGCTCCCGCCCGAGGGTTCGGATCCCACATACAGACCGGTTCCCGCTCACTGGCTGAGCGATGCGCGGGAGCAACGCCGAGGTTTGCAATCCCGTTGCCGGTCCCCGGTCCGGTACGGGAGAAACACTGAGGGTTGCGATCCGTTGCCGGACACGGAAAAAAGACAAAAGACAAAAAAAAAAAAAAAAATTATGAAAAGCAACAACAGATAAACTGTACAATGTCACAGAATTAGTTAGCAGCAAATATGAAGCTATAACCTTGTTTTATAAAATTCAGTGCTTGTTACTCTATGAACACCACCATAGAAAAAGAAATATAGTTTTTAAGCAAAAAAAAGGAGGTGAAGTGACCCCACACTTGTGTCTGAACTGTCCTGAGGGTCACCTGAAATATGGTACTAGTCACCAGTTTACTACTTAGCTGGAAAGAGAATCCCTCAGTGACTTCACATAGTGTGATGCTTTCTGTCTCCTTTTGCCAAGAAAGCACCCTGCAGCTCTCTCTTGAAGTAACCCAAATAAAGTCCAACCCCCAAGTATTTATCATTTCAACTCTGCACTTGGGGAGGGCAAGAACCATGTGTAACCCCAATAAAACTGGGTTGTCCTGTTTTAATAGATAGATAGACAGACAGACAGACAGACAAACTTTAAAATAAACTTTAAAATCCCTAAACAGTAATCTAGATCATTACTAAAGATTTTCTTAAAGATGCAGGAGAGACACCAAATTATGTCAACAATAAAAATAAATCTCCTTAAATTTTTCCTGAAATGCACTAAACCTTAGGTTAACTGCTTGAACATAGTTTTTCTCTCTCTCTCAAGCTTAAGCTGTGCTTGCTCTCCTTCCCTTTCTCTCAGCCCCTCTTTCCGCCACCAGATTTTTTCTTTCCTCGATAGTTCCTTTAGTACAAGCTTTACAAGTGGCTGACCCCACTAAGCCATTTGAGTTAGACGTACACATAACCCAGGAGGGGTTAGGATGGGGTTTGTGGCAAAGACAAGACCGAATCTGCACACCTGTAGGATTCTGGTCTCAGCTCTGGAAGGGTGCTAAAGTGTATTACACCCTAATAGAAAAGCAGTTAGCAGCTGTGTATTCTGCCTTGATAGCCACTGAAGCTATCACAGGAACTGCCAAAGTCCTCATAAGGACGACATACCCCATAATAGGTTGGCTGCACACGTGGACAACCAACCCTAAAGTGGGTGTAGCTCAGACTCCCACTTTGTCTAAATGGGGAGCATATATAGAACAAAGGAGCACTGTGTCACATATATTTACATATACTTATAGACAGATGTATATACACATGCCATATATATATGCACGCACATATATTATATATACCTATTTTTGTCTTAGACTTTTATTTGGGGGTATTTATTCACATCTCCATTTATATGTTTTTTGTTCACCACTGGAAATCAATATTCAGCCAAAACCTGTCACATAGTAACTTCAATAAATATTTGACTGACTAATAACAAGCAAATTACTTATTTTCTGAGTCTGCTTAAGTGGCACACATGGATAATCTCCATGGTCCTCAGGAACTCCTGGAAACCCCATTTCTTGCTTTCCCCAGGGTTTCTGGCTGGATCTCGACACAGTATCTCAGGGGTATAAGAATGGAATCAGTGGTCCATGGGCTGTTCAGTTAGCAGAAATGATTCTTCACCAGAGCTCACCAAACCCTGTGATCCAAGAAAAGGCTCCCTGATTTATGCATATTTACCATCAAGGAGGCTTGAAAAGGCTTCTAAAACACCCATTTCATAGGTAGACTAATCAAAATTACTCCACTAAAACAGCTAAGGAAATTAATAATCCAACTGATGTTAAACAGAAGTACCTTTCCCTTGATCCACAGTGTGATTGAATGGGTGGGCTGGAAGTACTATAATTTTATGAACTTATACATAGCATCTGCTGATTTCTTATCCCCAGGGTTTCTGGCTGGATCTCGACACAGTATCTCAGGGGTATAAGAATGGAATCAGTGGTCCATGGGCTGTTCAGTTAGCAGAAATGATTCTTCACCAGAGCTCACCAAACCCTGTGATCCAAGAAAAGGCTCCCTGATTTATGCATATTTACCATCAAGGAGGCTTGAAAAGGCTTCTAAAACACCCATTTCATAGGTAGACTAATCAAAATTACTCCACTAAAACAGCTAAGGAAATTAATAATCCAACTGATGTTAAACAGAAGTACCTTTCCCTTGATCCACAGTGTGATTGAATGGGTGGGCTGGAAGTGCTATAATTTTATGAACTTATACATTGCATCTGCTGATTTCTTAGTCAGTTTGGGCTGCTATAAAAAAAGTTCCATAGACTGGGTGGCTAATTAGCAAAATAAATAAATAAATAAATTCTTACAGTTCTGGAGGCTGGGAGTCCAGAATCAGGGTGCCAACATGTTTGGGTTCAGGTGAGGGCCCTCTTCTGGGTTAGAGACTGCTGACTTCTGGTTGTATACTCACATAGCATAAAGAGGGTGAGAGAACTCTCTGGGGTCCCTTTTGTAAGGACACTAATCCCATTGATGAGAGCTCCAATCTCATGACCTTATTATGTCCAAAAGACCCCACCTCTTAATACCATCACATTGAGGCTTAGGATTTCAACATATGAATTTGGGGGGGGGACACAAACACTCAGTATATATTGCACTGGTATGCTTTATTGTGAACTAAGAAATAACAAAAATCAATTACAAGATGAAATCTAGAATGAATAACACAGAAAACTGAGTTCCTGTATCTCTCCATTATGTGGAAACCAAGCAACAGGAGGGCAAATGCAGTTTACCTGAATTTTATTCTAAGTATCAAGAAAGCAGAAAAGCAGTTACATATAAAAAAAAAATCATTACTAGAAAATGCAAGTAACTGTTCAAAAAAGCACAAACTATTAGATTAAAGTATAGGTAACAGAAAATGCTCATCAATTCCTATATCGTTTCTGCCTTTTGCTACAAATATTTTTAGAACAATCTTCCCTCAAGCCATTTTTCTGATACTCAGCTACTACATTCATAGCAGAATTTATATAAAAAATATGCTTTTGAAACTGCATGAAACTCTGCAATAATCATTTTTATCTTAAGCAGTTAGTTTTGGAATATGATGGAAATAGGGATTTAAAAAAGCACACAACAAAAAGAAAGAAAATAATATTGTGTGTCTGCATTGCTCTAAATAAAATTGAGACATGCTATCTTTTCTGAGTTTCAGTCTTTTCCTCCAACTGTCCTCAAGGAATCAGAAAGCCTATTCTAGACTTCTGCTATGGCCTGAATGTCCCCCAAAATTCATACGTTAGAATCTTAACCCCCAAGGTGATTGTATTAGGAGGTGGGGACTTGGGAGGTGATTAGACCATGAATGGGATCAGTGCCTTAATAACAGAGGCCTGAAGGAGCTTGTTTGCCCTTCCACTATATAAGGACACAGCCAGAAGGCACCATCTATGAGGAACAAGCCCTTATCAGTCCCTGGATTCACCTTGATCTTGAACTTCCCAGCCACCAGAACTGTGAGAAATAAATTTCTGTTGTTTTTAAACCACCCAGTCTATGGTATGCTATTATAGCAGCCCGAATAGACTAAGACAATTCCTAATAATTAATCTTTTGGTTCATACTTTACTGTGTTCTCTACCTCTACAAGAGTACCAGTTAAAAAGGGTCTATGTGATAGTAGATTGACTATCTTACATTTAAACATTTATTTATTTATTTATTTATTTTTATTGAATCAAAATTGATTATACATATTATGGGGGTTCAATATTGAGATGTGTTGATCAAATCAATATTACTAACATATATATTGTTACAAATCTTAATTATTCTTTATGCCCCATGTCGAATCTCTCCCCATCCCCCTCTCCTTCCCTCCCTCCCCTCTAATTACCCTAGATTTCTTCTCTCCTTCTGAAAGAATAATGGTTACTCTGTTGNAAAGCAACAACAGATAAACTGTACAATGTCACAGAATTAGTTAGCAGCAAATATGAAGCTATAACCTTGTTTTATAAAATTCAGTGCTTGTTACTCTATGAACACCACCATAGAAAAAGAAATATAGTTTTTAAGCAAAAAAAAGGAGGTGAAGTGACCCCACACTTGTGTCTGAACTGTCCTGAGGGTCACCTGAAATATGGTACTAGTCACCAGTTTACTACTTAGCTGGAAAGAGAATCCCTCAGTGACTTCACATAGTGTGATGCTTTCTGTCTCCTTTTGCCAAGAAAGCACCCTGCAGCTCTCTCTTGAAGTAACCCAAATAAAGTCCAACCCCCAAGTATTTATCATTTCAACTCTGCACTTGGGGAGGGCAAGAACCATGTGTAACCCCAATAAAACTGGGTTGTCCTGTTTTAATAGATAGATAGACAGACAGACAGACAGACAAACTTTAAAATAAACTTTAAAATCCCTAAACAGTAATCTAGATCATTACTAAAGATTTTCTTAAAGATGCAGGAGAGACACCAAATTATGTCAACAATAAAAATAAATCTCCTTAAATTTTTCCTGAAATGCACTAAACCTTAGGTTAACTGCTTGAACATAGTTTTTCTCTCTCTCTCAAGCTTAAGCTGTGCTTGCTCTCCTTCCCTTTCTCTCAGCCCCTCTTTCCGCCACCAGATTTTTTCTTTCCTCGATAGTTCCTTTAGTACAAGCTTTACAAGTGGCTGACCCCACTAAGCCATTTGAGTTAGACGTACACATAACCCAGGAGGGGTTAGGATGGGGTTTGTGGCAAAGACAAGACCGAATCTGCACACCTGTAGGATTCTGGTCTCAGCTCTGGAAGGGTGCTAAAGTGTATTACACCCTAATAGAAAAGCAGTTAGCAGCTGTGTATTCTGCCTTGATAGCCACTGAAGCTATCACAGGAACTGCCAAAGTCCTCATAAGGACGACATACCCCATAATAGGTTGGCTGCACACGTGGACAACCAACCCTAAAGTGGGTGTAGCTCAGACTCCCACTTTGTCTAAATGGGGAGCATATATAGAACAAAGGAGCACTGTGTCACATATATTTACATATACTTATAGACAGATGTATATACACATGCCATATATATATGCACGCACATATATTATATATACCTATTTTTGTCTTAGACTTTTATTTGGGGGTATTTATTCACATCTCCATTTATATGTTTTTTGTTCACCACTGGAAATCAATATTCAGCCAAAACCTGTCACATAGTAACTTCAATAAATATTTGACTGACTAATAACAAGCAAATTACTTATTTTCTGAGTCTGCTTAAGTGGCACACATGGATAATCTCCATGGTCCTCAGGAACTCCTGGAAACCCCATTTCTTGCTTTCCCCAGGGTTTCTGGCTGGATCTCGACACAGTATCTCAGGGGTATAAGAATGGAATCAGTGGTCCATGGGCTGTTCAGTTAGCAGAAATGATTCTTCACCAGAGCTCACCAAACCCTGTGATCCAAGAAAAGGCTCCCTGATTTATGCATATTTACCATCAAGGAGGCTTGAAAAGGCTTCTAAAACACCCATTTCATAGGTAGACTAATCAAAATTACTCCACTAAAACAGCTAAGGAAATTAATAATCCAACTGATGTTAAACAGAAGTACCTTTCCCTTGATCCACAGTGTGATTGAATGGGTGGGCTGGAAGTACTATAATTTTATGAACTTATACATAGCATCTGCTGATTTCTTAGTCAGTTTGGGCTGCTATAAAAAAAGTTCCATAGACTGGGTGGCTAATTAGCAAAATAAATAAATAAATAAATAAATTCTTACAGTTCTGGAGGCTGGGAGTCCAGAATCAGGGTGCCAACATGTTTGGGTTCAGGTGAGGGCCCTCTTCTGGGTTAGAGACTGCTGACTTCTGGTTGTATACTCACATAGCATAAAGAGGGTGAGAGAACTCTCTGGGGTCCCTTTTGTAAGGACACTAATCCCATTGATGAGAGCTCCAATCTCATGACCTTATTATGTCCAAAAGACCCCACCTCTTAATACCATCACATTGAGGCTTAGGATTTCAACATATGAATTTGGGGGGGGGACACAAACACTCAGTATATATTGCACTGGTATGCTTTATTGTGAACTAAGAAATAACAAAAATCAATTACAAGATGAAATCTAGAATGAATAACACA
The DNA here is from genome assembly GCF_000696425.1 of Galeopterus variegatus. Classification (NCBI taxonomy): domain Eukaryota; kingdom Metazoa; phylum Chordata; class Mammalia; order Dermoptera; family Cynocephalidae; genus Galeopterus; species Galeopterus variegatus. Next base: position 71,281 of record NW_007726837.1, read on the forward strand.
GAAAACTGAGTTCCTGTATCTCTCCATTATGTGGAAACCAAGCAACAGGAGGGCAAATGCAGTTTACCTGAATTTTATTCTAAGTATCAAGAAAGCAGAAAAGCAGTTACATATAAAAAAAAAATCATTACTAGAAAATGCAAGTAACTGTTCAAAAAAGCACAAACTATTAGATTAAAGTATAGGTAACAGAAAATGCTCATCAATTCCTATATCGTTTCTGCCTTTTGCTACAAATATTTTTAGAACAATCTTCCCTCAAGCCATTTTTCTGATACTCAGCTACTACATTCATAGCAGAATTTATATAAAAAATATGCTTTTGAAACTGCATGAAACTCTGCAATAATCATTTTTATCTTAAGCAGTTAGTTTTGGAATATGATGGAAATAGGGATTTAAAAAAGCACACAACAAAAAGAAAGAAAATAATATTGTGTGTCTGCATTGCTCTAAATAAAATTGAGACATGCTATCTTTTCTGAGTTTCAGTCTTTTCCTCCAACTGTCCTCAAGGAATCAGAAAGCCTATTCTAGACTTCTGCTATGGCCTGAATGTCCCCCAAAATTCAT
>NW_007726837.1:72791-74253 GCF_000696425.1 Galeopterus variegatus
ATTTGTTTCCTAGATGATCTGTCCAATGCTGAGAGGTGTGATCAGGTCCCACAGTATTATCATAGAGCAAGAGCTCCTTCTGTCACTCTGAAAAAGGCTTTATGGAGAGAGACATCCTCTTCTTTTCTTTATCTCTGCTGGTGACTCTCCTGTGCCAATGTATTCCTGTGGCTGGCGACCACCTGTGTGGTGGTTACGGTGTCCAGCTGCTTTTGCAGCAGCCATGGTTATTGTGAAGGCTGTGGTGGGCCACCCACATGGAGGTGATGTTTTTGGCATGCTCCTTGGTGCTGGCAGTGTGCCTGGTTGTGGTGTGTGTCTGGTCCCCACTCCATACTCTGGGTCCCCAAGCAGACCCCAAGGCACTGGCACAGTGTGCCTGGATGTGGGAGTGGAGTCCAGTCCCCTTCTCCATTCCTCAGGACCCTGGATGTGTCCCAAGGTGCTATCATGGTGTGCCTGGTTGTGGGAGAGAGGTCCAGTCCCCTTCTTCATGCCTCAGGTCCCTGGGTGGACTCCGAGTCGCTGGCAGAGTGTGCCTGGTTGTGGGAGGGAGTTCTGGTCCACTTCTCCATGTCTCAGGTCCCCCAGCAGGCCCTGAGATGCTGGCATGGTGTGCCTGGATGTGGGAGGGGGGGTCCAGTCCCTTTCTCCATGCCTCAAGTCCCCACATGGGCCCCGAGGTGCTGACATGGTATGCCTGGTTGTGGGAGGGGATCTGGTCCCCGGATGCATGTCCCAGTCCCCTGGGTGTGCCCCGAGGTGTTGGCAGTATGCCTGGATGGGGGAGTGGGGCCCAGTCCTTGGCTCCATGCCTCATGTTCCCTGGTGGGCCCCAAGGCACTGGTGTTGTGTCTGGGCCAGAAATAATTTTTGTCCTTTGCTTACTTCCAAATGGGGAACTTCCTGTGGGAACCAGTACTTGAGCTCTGTGGTTGAGGTAAATTGTTGCTTTGCTGTTGTTTCCCTAGGGAAGGCTTTTTGTGTGGCTCAGGATTTAATGGTTGACCTTACAGGTATTTCTGGCTCTCCATAGACCCAGTGCACCTGGGTTGTGTAGAAGCTCTGATCTGGGCCTAGTGGTCTTGCTGTCCTGGGGGTCACCAAAGCTTTCTTCTCCCCTGCCACCTCCACGTGACTCCATCTGAAGGGCACAGCTGCAGCTTCTGCCAGCTCCTGCTCCATGTGCCCAGCAGCTGGAGCCTTAAAGTGGCCATGGCCCAAAATGCTCACAGTAGTTTTTTCTTTCTCTCATCATGGTTTCTCCCACCTTCGTGAACTCCATAGGTCTCTCCTCCTCTTCCCCTGAGCTCCAGTGGCCCCAGCTTGGCTGACGTTACATTTTTATAGTTGTAATTGGTTGATTTGTGGGAGAGAGTGATGCTGGGGACCGTCTTTTCTACTATCTTGACCAGAACTGAGTGCCATTTTACCATTTAAGTGTGATTTGAGAGAGAGAGAG
>NW_007726837.1:74755-76578 GCF_000696425.1 Galeopterus variegatus
GTGTGATTTGAGAGAGAGAGAGAGAGAGAGAGAGAGAGAGAGAGAGGTGCTAAACATTTCCTCAGCTCAGAGGTGTCATGTCTGTGCATTGTGCCTCCCATAACATCAAAGGCAGGGGGCAGGGGACTGTAGTCTTGGCTTCCCATGATCTTACCAGGTGGCCTGATAGTATAATGATATGGTATCCACATGAGGTGAAAGGAGTCAAGAAGGGACATAAACATCTCTTACTCCACCTAGGATGGGTTGTGCTATGAAGTCAACTGAAAAGTCATAGGAAAGAAACTGTGGCGTTCCCCCCTGCTGGAGGAAGAGGGAATCAACTGGTTTATGCCCTGGTTGCAGATATTTTGTTTTTGTTTTTGTTTTTAAAAAGATGACCGGTAAGGGGATCTTAACCCTTGACTTGGTGTTGTCAGCACCACGCTCAGCCAGTGAGCGAACCGGCCATCCCTATATGGGATCCGAACCCATGGCCTTGGTGTTATCAGCACCACACTCTCCCGAGTGAGCCACGGGCAAGCCCGGTTGCAGATATTTTGAAGGCAGGACTCTCTACTGGCAAGAAGACAGTTCCAGGGTGGCTCCTGGTCCCTTTAACATTGTCCTTTACAGTTGTCTCCCCAGCATCTATTCATATTACATTACCTAAATCTCTTCCATCCATCCCCAATAGCTCTTCTTTGACAGCCCCCTCTGGATTAAGGTGACACAGGCCGTATCTGTAACATTCTCCCTTGTTTCTCCTCAATATGAGCAAATCCTCCCCCATTCTGGCCTCCACCACACCCTCTCTACACAAAAGCCATATTCACTTTTCTTTCTCAGAAGACCTTAATGTCCAACTAAACCTGACGTTAGTGTGGAGAAGATGGGAAACATTTGTTTTCTGTGCTATAAGAGAGATGTCCCACACCAAATTTTTGAATTCCTGAAATGCAGCAAAGGAAGAAAATTGAAACAAAATACTTTTTTTCCAAATTCCAATTCCAACAAAATCTGTATATCATGCTATAAATATGTCATATTTTTAGTTTTACTTCCCAGAACTTTTTCATGGCTAGCCCTTCTGTCTTCCTAAGGTTAAAGCAGAGATCTGCAGACTACTCTCTGAGGGCCAAATCTAGACACCACTAGTTTTTATATGGACTGTGAGATAAGAATGGCTTTTATTTTTTTAAATCATTGAAGAAATCAAAAGAATAATATTTCATGATACATGAAAATCACATGAAATTTAATGTCAGTAAATAAAATTTTGCTGGAGCACAGTCTTGCCCATTTGTTTATGTATTATCTGTGCTGGCTTGTAACCAGAGTTGGGAAGTTGCTAAGGAGATCATTTGGCTTCCATAGCCAAAAATATTTACTCTCTTGCCTTTATAGGCAAAGTTTGCTAACCCCTATTTAGAAGCATGGATTTAGTTAGACAAGGGAGACCTAGGTTCAAATCCAACTCTGCTACTTGCTAGCATGTGACTTAATCTGGAGGATATAATATCCATCTCAGAGAGTAGTGTTTCTAGGAGTAAATGAGAAGATACACTTAGACCACCACAGCAGTTACATGATGGAGAATAACATTAAATGAATGCTTTTTTCAAAAGTTGGCTAAGGATTTTATTACTGATTGCTGCCTCCTCTGGACCACAGTTTACTTATTTATAAAATACAGAAAATACTATAAAATATTTTGCTTCATTTATTGATACATTTTTCTAATGACTAAATAACATTAAAAATTCATATGCTTTGAAAATTAAAAGTATTAGAAATCCATTCACCTAAATATCTGTATTAGTTTCCTAGGACTGTCAAAACAA
>NW_007726837.1:77450-79139 GCF_000696425.1 Galeopterus variegatus
AAAGTATTAGAAATCCATTCACCTAAATATCTGTATTAGTTTCCTAGGACTGTCAAAACAAAAAGATTACTACTAACTGTGTGGCTTAAAACAAGAGAAATGTACTCTCACATAGTTCAGGAGACAGAAGTCCAAAATCAAAGGTTTGGCAGAGTTGGTTCCTTCTGGAGGTTCTGAGGGGGAATTGGTTCCATGCCTGTCTCCTCATTTCTGGTAGTTGCCGCCAATCCTGGGTATCCTTTGTCTTGTGGTAGCATAACTCCAATCTCTGTCTCTGTCTTCACATGACTTTCTTCTGTATGTGCTAGACATGGTGTTAAATCATGGCATATGTTTTTATGATTTGACTTATATGTGGAGATAGATCGGCAAGAAGATATTATGAAATAATGCAGAATTTAAAAAAGGAATTTAGCAAACTTTAAAGAATTTTATAAATTTCTTAAAGAGGGCACTCCTACCCAAAGTGTTCCTAAGCACATTGTCCTCTCCAGCCTAATCTGGCTCCCTTGCAGCCCTCAATATTATTCTCTGCTTTGCAGTATCTCCTACTTTCACTTCACCCATCATATTTGTTTTCCTTTCCTTCCCCCAAGCGTATGTGCTGTGGCTTTTTTCTGTCTTTGCTATGTACCTGGTGAAGAAACTGAGGAGTCAGCTGGCACTCTCTTAGTGTTCCTGTCTACATGCCAATACTTGTTGCTCTGTCCCATTTTTGAGGGCCTGAGTTCTTGATGAGGCAATGTGCTCTGCACAGAGACCAACACAATTTTGGCAATCATAGGGAGAGACACTTATTTTCCCTGCTAAGCAAATAGCTTATTACTGAAAACCACTNAATCATAGGGAGAGACACTTATTTTCCCTGCTAAGCAAATAGCTTATTACTGAAAACCACTAAGAACTGAGATGAAGTCTGTATACAAGAAATGACATGAATCATATAAGTCTTAGCCAGGCTTAGACTATTGTGTATACATACATAGAAGCATACACAAGCACACAAACTCCAGCTGTTTATTTTTTTCTTTTGAATATGCCTTAATTCTTTAAATCCTAAGCCAAGGATTAAGTCAAACAGGATCTCAGTAGGAATCTGATGCAAATGTGTTTTTGGATAGAATTCATAGAAAAACTCCAAGCAGTGAAAGCCTGGCTTCCTCTCAGGAACCACGAGGGAGTAGTTGCTTTACTACCATTTTATTCTACCTAGTTACCTCTCAATAAATGGGCCATTGGCTGGTTTGGGAAGAAGATCTCAATACCGGTTCTTTACCTAAAAATACTATGCAAAATCTGTGTGTTCCCCTGATGATTTCTAGTTGACAGTTACTCTTCCCTTCCCCATAGTGGTAGTATGATATGTATGGATGAACATACTGGAAGTTAGAAGTCCTGGGTTTTAACCATAGCTCTGCAATAGGTGAGCTTGGAAAGTCACGTAAGGTCTCAGGGCTTGGCATGAGATTATATCTAAATCCCTTTATAGCTCTGAGTCAACGATTATATGAACAGTGAGTTTCAGATTTATCCTTATATGACAGAATTATTAATAGTCTATCATATCCATGTACTATTTTATAAAAACTATTGGCACCCAGAATTGATAAAATATAGTTGTCCGTAAATTTTTTCTTTATTACTTTAAACTACAAATGAGAATTGTGATCAGATTTTTGATGTTTTATT
>NW_007726837.1:79755-87761 GCF_000696425.1 Galeopterus variegatus
GGTTTTGAATTGTAGAAAAATTGAGGTGCTGGGGCCGGCCTGGTGGCGCACTGCTACAGTGCACCGCTTGCGAGCGTGGTGGTGCTCCCGCCGAGGGTTCGGATCCCACATACAGACCGGTTCCCGCTCACTGGCTGAGCGAGGTGCGGGCACAAGGGTTGCGATCCCGTTGCCGGTCCCGGTGCGGTACGGGCGTGACACTGAGGGTTGCGATCTGTTGCCAGACACGAAAAAAGACAAAAAGGAAAAAAAAGAAAAAGAGAAAGAAAAAGAAAAATTGAGGTGCTAAAGAAATAGAGCTTTTAGTTTTCCCTGTTTCCCAGGTAAAATAAAAAAAAGTAAGAGAAGATGATAGAGTGGGAGAAATAAAGGAAGACAGCCGAGTCACAGCACTGGGTCCAAATCCCTAATTCACTACTTACCATGTATATGACCTTACCTGATGTATAAGACCCGAGACAAAGTTCTCCAATTCTTAAATTTTGGAAACAAAAGCTGTGCGTTTGTGGTGGTGATGATGTAAGATAATAGTACACAGACATTCCATAGCAAGGGGCATGTCACCCTAGAGCTGTGCTTCTCAAACTTTAAAGTACCTGCAAATCACTTCGGATCCTGTTAAAATCAGATTCGAATCACTAGGTCTGAGCTGGTGCCTGAGATTCTGCATTTCTAACAATCTTCCAGATAATGCCGAAGATTTGAATAGCAAGGGTAGATGCATTTAATAAATGTAGAATGTCCTTGCTGTTCATCCTTCCACTTCTAAGCGTAAGTACATATTTACTTGGAAATGATAGATAGGAAGGTTGGTCGGGTTTTTTTTTTTTTTTTTTTTTTTTTTTTCCTGATCAGTATGCCTGCTCTGTGCCAATCATCTATCACCTATAGTCATGACAAAGGACTCCAGCAGTGTATTATTTTCAAGTTATCTTGTGTCAACCTGCTGGGACAAGTTCCCCAAACTTTCACTAACACTGTGATCCTTCCTTTCTTTTTTTCAGCCACCACTGCCAGTTTTCAAATGCTAAAAATTATTGATTAAAGTCTTCATCCTCTTTTACACTAGAGAGTCAATGTTCTCAGTAAAACTCTATTCATTTGCTTGTTTCAAACTTCCCTCTGTTAAGAAAATATAATCAAAAAAAAAAATCTTGTTCCTACATTTCTCATGTTCATGGTTTTATTTTATGCTCTTCTATTTTCTAAACAATAGCAAAAGGCTTGGCAACCATTTACTTGTCTTTCTAGTTCTTTTAGTGAATAATAGATGATAATTTACTCTCCCTCTGTATGATTGGAGCATATTTTAAATTATTCATTTAATCTTGGTCTGTAATTAAAATTATGTGGGCACTTACGGCATTATTCTGAAATAAAGCTCTGTGGATTTTCTCTGATCTAGCTCATAGAGTCCAGGTGCAAAGCAGCATAAAAGCATGGAAGAAAAAAATCAGCCATATCTTGGGTTCATGCACTGGCCATTTATCTAACAGCTCCCAGGCAAAATCCACAGATACGTCCTTCCAGGAGATTAAGTATGTCCCAGAGTCAGCAGGAAACCTGAAATATTCTCTTGTTGCATTTAAGTAGAAGGTAGTCCTATCTTTCTCCATTCCAGTATATTTAATGGAGCACTAAATCTATTAAAAACAAAACAAAACAAACAAATATATGCCCATGTGATAGTCTATTATTGTTCACAAATATTCATTTACCTCCCTATGAGGCTTATACATCTCTACCGGTTTCCAGATAACGTTCAGGTCCTCCCTCCCATTGACATCGCCAGCCATGTGAGTTTGCTTTGAGCAATGAAAAAGCAGAAGTGCAATGCATTACATCTCAGTAGAAGCCCCAAGAACTACTAATAGCTCTGTTTCAGACTTTCCCTCTGCCATGAGAAAGTCATGAGCTGGGTAAATGACACACCTTGAACCTGATCCTAGAATGAAGATGGCACATGGGGCAGGAGCTGAACTGCATGAACAAAAAACAAATTTTGTTGTTGGGAGTCACTGAGATTTTGACTTAGCACAGCATAACCTAAAAAAAGCTGACCAAATCAGTGCTTTTACCTATACAAATGATTTAAAAGAAAGGGGAATTAAGCCCCTCAACTGTAGAGAAGAAAATGAGCTAAATATCCAAGTAAAGTTCAACAGCAATTTTTAAAGGAAGTGACAACTCAAAGGTCACATTCTGCCTTGTGGCTTAGTAAATCTACACTAGAGAAGACATACAGATTTCATCAAAATTCTAGTGCTGCTTAATTGGAAGTGTCAGCCTTGAATGATGAAATGAAAATGACTGAGATATAGAGGGGGAAAAAGTCAGATTACTAATATGAGAGTGCTTCAAAAAGTTCATGGAAAATAGAATTAAGAGATAAAGTAAATCTTTCCATGAGCTTTTTGAAGTATCCTCAGATATGTTAGGTGTGTATTGGGGATAATAATAAACATTGCAATATATTTGCTATCCTTATTCTAGAATCAGGAAAAGTACCAAGGTCTACCTAAAGATTTATGCCCAGTATTTTAAAGAAGGAAATAACATCTCTCTGGATTCTAGGTCAAATTTATGCTCTCAAATGTGAGTCAAGATAAAGATGGCAAAGGTAACAGAGCACAGTAAACTGTATTGAGAAAGTTTATTATTTTCTTTTTATTGTCTCTCATGATTTTTATTATTATTATTCCAAATAATCTATGTTGTTTATGAATAATAATCTGACTCAAACCCTTGGCACCTACATTGTCACTAGAAAGCTTTTTAGCCACAGGAATATAATGAACTTTAAAAATTCATTATTAATGGATCTTTGTGCCTTCATTTCACTTAAGCCTACAAACCAGCAGTGGAACAGATTCAAAAATGACCTCTAAAAAAGGAATTGTAATTGAGTCAAAAGAATGGTTACTCATATCTTTTTTTAAACTCTGGCAAAAACTCAATTTAACAGTCTCCTACATCTCAGTGATTCATGAATGCTATATTTATGCATATTCATGAAAGAAAGATTTAAAAAGAAGACTTGTCACTTTTTTCTCTTTTTGATGTAGGCAGAACAGATACTAAAAGAACACCTAACCCATCTGTTCAACTCTGAAAACTCGAGAACTCAACATGATTAGCCACCTAGGACTCTGAGTGTCTATACTTTCAAGATTCGTGGTCGCCTTCAACTATTCGAACACCAAAGTATATTCAGAAACAGCGATATCAAAAACTTGAGACCCTAAACATTTCTATTTCAAATGACTATTTGTTTTAATAGCTGTTTTATTTTCATTATACAGAAATTTTAGGATTATCCATTCAAATTTGGTTTGAGATTATAAATTCAAGTGTGCCCATAATTTTATTCAGTTCACTAAGTTTCTTTTGTTAATCTTTAAGGAGTGAAATACAATAAAACTAGTGAGTGCAGAAAAAATATTCTTATAGTGTGAGCAATATACTATATCATCCAAATTGGGAAATTTTTGAGAGTAGAAGTAGGCTCTATTAAAAATTGTATGATGATTGTCTCAAGCAAACTGGAATGCAAAATCACACTGGCTATGGGAAATTTGGAATTTGGATGCTGAATCAAAATTAATAGGATCATTGATCTTTGTTACAGGCTTCCTTTAATCATGTTTATGATAAACTTCTTAAACTCCCTTGTTTAACTAACTTTTTTAATTAACTAACAAGAAGGTGGACTGCCTCAATGGTTTAGCAAGGTTGAGAGTTAGCCTGCTCTAAGACCTAATCTCAGGTTCACAGGCGGGAAGTGCTATGGGCTTTACATACATCATATTATTTGTTTTTTAATGCAACATTATGGGATATTTTCTGAATTTGGCAGAATATAAAATTGAGTCTCAGAAATTTTAAATTGTCCAAATTCAGAATCCAGTGTGAAGTGGACCCAAATTCCAACCCAGTTCTATCTAGATAGAAAAAAAAATACATTCTCTCTTAAAGCTTTTTAAAATGTTTCCCTTTTTCCCTTAAGTCTAGTCTTCAGAGGGCTAGAAAGCTAGGAGAATCTTTCCTACTTTAGGGAAGACAATAGATATCAAGCTCACCCTTTGCATAGTATCACATTCTTTCTCATTTAATAGCTATTAGAATCTTGGCTGGTTCTTCATGAGGTACAAAATGCTGGGTTTGAGAGCTAAGAGTAATTCTAATCACCTTAATAAAAATCAAGTGTGATTTAGATGAAAGAAATGGAATTTTCACTCACACAATTTGGGGTATGCTATGTGACTTTGGGAAAGTTGTTCTGTTTCTCAGCATCCTAGTATCCTCATCTGGTAGTATTCATCTTACAGAATTAACAGAATGACAGTAAATTGGATAAGATATATAATGGAAAATTACACAGTACCTGGGACATACTAAGGTTGTATGTAATGGATGTTGGCTTTATTTCCCCCCACCCCGCAGCACTGAAGGGCTTCAACCTAGATACCGGGAAGAATAAGAGATTTGAGAAAGAGGATCTGGGTTTAAGTCCTAGCTCTGCTATTTATTAGCTTTTTAGCCTTGAGATAATCTGTATGGCTTACTTTCCTCATCTTTAAGTAGAGATTGTAATAATAGATGTCCTTAATATCTCTCAGGATCATTGTAAGTTACATATGAAAGGAGTATAAAAGTTTTCTAATGAATGATGACTTTTAAATATAGTTATTATTATTATTGTTGTTGTTGTTATTACCACCATACCTTCTTAGTGACTAGAGCAATATCTGTATAGGTGATAACCATGGACACTAGACTTCAAGTAAAGGTGATGCAGCTAGTTGTTACAGAACACTGGGGAAATGGTAGAATATAAGGTTGAAAAAGCCAGTCCAAGCCAAGATCTTAGGAGCTTTTTGATGCCAAGAATATGCATGGCATTTGGAATTCCTAATTTTTTTTTTTTTATCAGAATGATGGTGATCTGAACTACATTGTGATTTAAGAGATATTAGTGTGAAGAAGTGCACGCAATTGATGGTCTTTTGCTGAATATTAGATTCTCTGCCAGTAGTAGAGTCTGTCTGGAGCCAATTTACAGCACAACCCGGCAGGCACTTCACATACACATTTTAGGAATTTGATTAAAAGTTTAAAGTGTTTCTATTGTTTTGTCTTATTTTTTTCTTTCAAAAGACTTTGCCAGGAACTTTTGGGGTGATAGAAACTACTGTGCATGTACTGTAGTACACAATTCTATGCATTTGTCAAAATCCACAAAAAAGTACACCACAAAAAGTGAACTTTATTGTATGCAAATTTAAAAAATCAAACAGAATATCAGGGAAACCGAAGATGGAATGCAGAGTCTGAAAAATTAATCTAAACTGTGTAACAAATAAATCACATACTCACATTGAAACAGATGAAGAAAGGAGTTGATCTAAATGACTTCAAAAAATTGTCTTTTGACTTGATATTGTAAGCCTTGGTTTCTCATAAGATTATGGTTAGTGATTCTGAAACTACGTATTACATATATACTAGGGTAAAACAAATAAATAAATATAGGTAATGAGAATCAGCTTTCCTAGTGTCTGAGAATGAAATGACAAACAAGCAAAGGCAAAATGCTAGAATAAACTATGTGGTGCTTGATTGGAGTTGGAGATATCAGTATGAACTCAAGTTGATTTCAATGCATGTATATAGAAGATACAGAAATAAATGTAGATATGTGTGTACACATGGGCTAATATACATATGTAATTTTCCTAACACTCTCTACTGAGAAATCTAGAAGCACTGATACCCCAGTAGTGACTAGCACCCAGATCTTGGTCTCTAATACCATTCTCTAATAAAAGGAACTAGGAATCCTTGGAGAAATGGCTGATTCTGGGTCTCGGCAGAGAAAATCCAAGATGAGTCTAGAGCATCTTGTGGTGGCAGCATGTAAGAAAGTGCTCAAGCAAAACAAAGTATGAGGGACATGTCAAAAGGACACAAAAACAATCTAAGAGAACTTCAAGTTGTTCCCAATTGGAATAATTTGAGATACAAAATAAATATTGATAGTATTGATAATAAACAAATATTGACAGTGTTGTATTATAACTCAAGAATAAAATAAATAATCATGAGTCTCTATTGATATAAATGATTGAATCCAGATGCAAATGGGAGAGAAGAGAAGCAGCCTTTCCTTACAAAAGAATTCCACTTAATAAACGTAGTAATGAGGGAAATAGAAAACCACCATCAGAACAGCAGGGCAATAAATGCTGCAGGTAAGACATACTGATGTATATTAAAATAAGTGAGAAAAAATTTAAAAGAGAAAGAGGAGCTTTGCATATTCTCAAAGTATCTCCCCCAACACATGTATTAATTAAGATGCTGATTTTAACATATTTGCACAAAATTCTTTGAAAATCTTCCCTATAGGTGGAGCTTAATTCCTCTCCCTTTGAGTGTAGGATGGATTTGGTGACTCATTGGTAATGAATAAAGTATCAAAAAAGAAAAATAGTAAGTTTACAGTAGAGAAATATGACAGAAGACATCTTAACCAAATAGTTAAGGTTAGCATCAGCAGTAATAAGATATATTGATATAATGTATCCCTGCTACGATAGAAAGAGAAGGGCACATCAGCTCTGTGCTATTCTTTTCCCAAATACGTAAGTTCTGTCTAATCATAAGAAAATATAAGAGAAATCCAAATTGAGGGGCATTCAGCAAAAATCCAGCCAGAACTCTTCAAAATGTCAAGGTAATGAAAGACACTGAGGAAATGTCACAGATTGAAGGACACTAAAGAGACACGAGAACTAAATGCAATATAGTACCCTGGATTGGATCTTGGAATAGAAAAAGGACTTTAGGGGAAACACTGGGGAAATATGATTAAAATTCATAGTTCAGTTAATAATGTTGTACCAATTGATATTTGATAATTGTCCCATGGTTATAGATTTTAACCTTAAGGGAAGCTGGGTGAAGTGCATATAAGAACTCTCATTTACATCATTGCACCTTTTCTAAAAATCTAAAATTATCTCAAAGTAAAAAATGAAAGAAAAAGCTGTTAAGATGAAGACTTCCCCTTATTAAAGTGATAAGCAACTTAATTTAGTCTGATGGAATTAAAAAACTAGAAATACTAAAAATATTTTATCAAAGTTTATTTCTCCCTCACTTTGATTTATTCATTGTAACTTGTAAAGCATTGGGAATTTGACATCCTGCACCTCCATACTGTCTCCATATTTGTCTGGAACAGAGTCGAATATCCCAGGCTTCACCATAATTAAATATCACCAATTCCAAACCCTTACATGACAACTCAGGATTTAAGGTTCTGCTACCTCCTATCTCTCCACAATCCCCTTCAGTTATTTTCTGGCCATTTCACGCATGTGCCCTACCAAAAGTATCTGCATTCCAAAAAGAAATGTGAGGGATGAATTACACCTCCTTTAAAGGACTAATTCTTTAACTACAAGTATCAGGCTTTATAGTATTTGGCTGTCTGTAGGAGGGAAGGCTTTTCATAAATACTTCAAATAAATCCATAGAATTTTTCTAAAACCATTCCAACTCATAGCCTTCCTAGTTTAAAGGCATTTTCATGCTTTGCAAAATGAATTCTCCACATTTCTCTTCATTTCATGGAAAATAAAAATTACACATCCGTTGAGGTGTTTTCATTTTGCTATTTTATACATCTGTTTTTTTGTGACACTTATTAGGCATTTTTTAAATTTAATTTTTTTAATTTTTTTTTAATCGGAACATAGTTGATTGTATATATCACATAGGGTACAGCATTGAATATCAATACCTCTGTGCAATATGTGATGTTCAAATCAGGATAATTAGTATATTTTGCATTATACAGTGTAATCATTTTTTGCGGCCCCTTACCAATTCCTCCCTTACCACTCTCTCCCTCCCCCTTTCCCACCTCTGGTAATCCCAGTTCTGCTCTCTTCTTTTGAAAGTTCAACATATTATTGTGATTGTTGTATCTTTTTTTTTTT
>NW_007726837.1:88116-104241 GCF_000696425.1 Galeopterus variegatus
TTTTTTTTTTTATTTGTTTAGCTCTCACTTATAAGTGAGGACGTGTGATATTTCTTTCTGTGCCTGGCTTATTTCACTTAATGTAATTTTCTCTAAGTTTATCCATGTTGCTGCAAATGGCAGTATTTCATTCTTTTTTATGACAGAGTAGTATTCCATTGCATATATATACCACATTTTCTTTATGAAGTCATCCAACAATGGACATTTAGGTTGGTGTCAACTCTTGGTTAGTATAAATAGAGCTAAAATAGACAGGAGAGTACAGATATCCCTTTGGCATGATGATTTCCATTCCTTCCAGTATATAACCACCAGTGGAATTGCTGGATCATATGGCAGTTCTATCTGTAGTTGTTGGAGGAATCTCCATACCATTTTCCACAATGGCTGCATCAATTTACAGTATCATCAACAGTGTAGGAGGGTTCCCCTTTCTCTACATTCTTGTCAACATTTTTTATTCTCTGTCTTTTTGATAATAGTGAGTCTAACTGAGGTGAGATGATATCTCAATATGGTTTTGATTTTTATTTCCCCGATGTTGAGTGATGTTGAGCAAATTTTCATGTGTCTGTTGGCCATTTGTATATCATCCTTTGAGAAACTCCTATTCAGTTATTTAGCTCCCTTGCCCATTTGTTTATTCATTTATTTATTCATTTATTTATTTAAATATTTTTATTTTTTTAACTGTTGTTTGAGCTCCTTGTATACTATGGATATGAATTCCTTTGTCAGATGCATAATTTACAACTATTTTCTTCCACTTTGCAGGTTGTCCTTTCACTCTGTTAATTGTTTCCCTTGCCATGCAAAAGCTTTTCAGTTTGATATAATCCTATTTGTTTATTTTTCCTTTTGTCACCTGTACTTTGGGGTCATATTCATAAAATGTTTGCCCAGTCCTACTTCCTGAAGTGTTTCTCTTATTTTATTTTAGGAGTTCTATAGTTTCAGAACTATGAATTAAGTCTTTAATCCATTTATATAATATGACAAGAGGCACAATTCTAGTTTCATTCTTCTACATACCAATGTCCAGTTTTCCCAGCGCCATTTATTGAAGAGGCAATCTTTTCTCCAATGTATGTTTTTGGTGCCCGTGTTGAAGATCAGTTTGCTGTAAGTATGTGAGTTGATTTCTGCATTCTCTATTCTGTTCCCTGGGTCTATGTGTCTGTTTTTATGCCAGTATCATGCTGTTTTGATTATAATAGCTTTGTAGCATACTTTGAAGTCAGATAGTGTTATTCCTCTGGCTTTATTTATTTATTTATTTATTTATTTATTTATGCTCAGGATTGCTTTGGCTATTCAGGGTTTTTTGTTGTTTCAAATGAATGTTAGGATTGTTTTTTCTATTTCTGTGACAAATATCATTGGTATTTTGATGGGGATGGCATTGAATCTGTAGATTGCTTTGGGTATTATGGACATTTTCACAATGTTAATTCTTCTAATCCAAGAGCATGGAATGTTCATCTTTTTGTGTCCTTTTTAATTTCTTTCAGCACTTATTAGGTGTATTTGTCACCATAAGTAGTCATAAAAAAAGGCATGAGAAACAGGTTAATTGAACATCATGGCTACCTTCAAAACAGAATATAACCTCTTCCCCCCACCACCCCCAATGGTTGATTTTGGGAGTATAATTCTTCCTTTCTCTTTCTAATGTTTCATTTTCTCTGAGTATGGTTGTATGTGAGTTTGTGTCTATCTGTGAACTTGTGTGTATGTGTAATTATGAATTGGTTAAAAATTCATTTTAAAACATTGCCATTAATAGGATAGAGTGATAAATTGTTGCACTTTGATAGTTTTTCTTAGAATTTTGTGTATATTCAAGATAAGGTGTGCACCATGAAATATACATTATTATAGCAAATGCTTCTAGAATTGTTAAGCAAATCATAACATTCAATTTGACAAATGGTTACATTGCTTTAATTCATCAGACCAAGAAATTCTCTCCCATCACCTAATTGAGCTATATGCACCTCTCTCTTCAGCAAACACTTCCCACTTTCTGTCTGGCCAGTTTCTTGACTAGGTAATGGGCAGATTGTTTCAGACACATAAGGCAGAAAGGTTTGCAGATAAATTTCATGTAAATGTTAAGTTGTATGCCTCAAATGCTAAAACCCAGCATGGAAACCTTAGGTTTCCCTGCGATATAGAGACTGCTATTGTGCATTAAAGTTTGATGAATCAGAGCTCTTAGAATTCATCCCCAAAATATTTTGTTTTCATTTAAAGAGAAGAGGCCTAGTAAGTGATATCTTATAGTGCATTAAATATTCTCTACGTATGCCAAGTTAAGAAATTTGTACCATTGTTTATGATCTAGTCATGGCAAGTATCTATATTCATATTTTCTTGGATTATATATCATCATAGAAACTACTTTTTACTAAGTTCACTGACTGATATATAAGTACATTATCAAATAGAAACCTGAGAGAAATCTGAAAGAAATTATCAGGGATGTCTTTCTTAAACCTGCGTGTTACCAATATCCCAGTGAGGGTGAAGGACCTTTGAAGATATTCTTGACTCCTACAGTTACAGAGAACAAGAAAGGAGTACCAGAAGTAATTTCCAACCATTCAATTATAGAGTTCATACAGTCTCACTAGAAAATATTTATTTTCTTTTAATTTATCTTTGTTGACTTCATTTTCTCGAGTTACCTATGAAAGAGAGAGAATTTGGCAAAATATGAAATTTCAAACATCGAGACTGGCTAGCATACTCAGTATTCTTACAAAACTACCAACTGTTTAGAGTAGTAAGTTAATTTTCCTTCTCTTTGTGGGCTGAGAATACATATTTGTCATCTTTATATATCTTTTACAGGAAGTAAATGTTCTAAAAAAATGTCTA
Source organism: Galeopterus variegatus (assembly GCF_000696425.1). Lineage (NCBI taxonomy): Eukaryota > Metazoa > Chordata > Mammalia > Dermoptera > Cynocephalidae > Galeopterus > Galeopterus variegatus. The sequence goes on from NW_007726837.1 coordinate 91,003, forward strand.
TTTTAATGTAACAAGTAATATCATGAACCAATATTCAGAAATGAAATTATCCTGTAAGTGAGGGAGTAACATGGCATGTGAGAGGCTTCTTCCCTCTCCCTTCCCCTGGCAGACATTACTAATCAACCTTGGAACTCTGCTAATTAGCCCAATTGCAGCCTCCAAATGTCCACTACCAATCAATCAGAGTTGGCATATAAGCAATGCCTATCTGCTCGAAGAGCATTGAGAATGGCTAGCTGTTCAACCAGTGGTATGACAGACTATGTACATAATCTGTAATTTGGGAGTAAGAGAAGTGCAGGGCAGCAATAACCAAACAGAGCTTCTCAATCCATTACACGAAAGGCTAGTAACTCTGTCTCATATTGAATTCCAAGTGGCTGCCCCTTAGGGAGGTATGTATGTCAACTATCTATTTACTGAAGGAAAATTGATTCCTTTTAATGAGTGCACTTTCAGGAGGGATGGAGAAAAGCAGACTGTTTTGGGGGTAACTTCCCAGTGTTTTTCACCAGGAACACTGAAGACATCTTGAGTTACAATTTCTTGGGTTTGTGGGACTTTGGTATGCTAAAGCTTTCACTTTAAATGCTTAAACTTCTCTCATTCTAAAAAGTTCTAGCAGGCTTTATATGCACAGCACCTCAGACTGTAGCAAGCTAATTGGTGAAATCCAAAGAAGAAAGCCTAATTTACTATTAAATCTTATTTTTAAAATGTTCTGTGATGGAGATATTTGATATTAACAAAAGAAAATATATTAGATAAGGAAAAGATTTTGTACCTAATGAAATATAATTATCAGAAGTATGCTAATAGTATAAAGACACTTGGGCTGTATCAATACATTCAGACAAATTTGAATTCAGTCAAGTAATAAGTTAATTTAAAAGCCATCAGCTATTAAACATTTTTATCTACATTGGCTTGTATGTTCAACCACAGTCTCAGGTAAAATTTTTTAAAACTATGCAAAAATAGATGTGACTCCTCATCTGTGTTTAGTTCCTAGAAAAGGATGAAACTTTTATAGCAATATATTTCAGATGAGCTCTGTCTTAGCTATGAATTAAAAATATCTCCATTGTATCATCTCTTGTAAGCCTTTTCATCGGAAAGGTTTATCTTTTAGTCAGATTTCACCACTTATGACACATTCTGATAGCTTCTGACCTACTTCTACAGCTTAAAGAGTGTTCATTAAAATAAAATACATTAACATCTAAACCACAGATAGGGAAGATGAAATTACCTTAAATAACTACCAAGAAAGTAGGTGTAAATGAAAACGGTTTTAAGTTGAAAATTAATTCAGGCATTAATACATTGATACCAGACAGATTCCAAGCTAGGCAATTAATTACTCATTCTGAAATGCTTTAAATAGCCTTATTATTTAAAGACAGAAAAACTTAGAGATGAGACTGGTCATTCAAAAAAGAGGGTAAGTATAAATTATAAGTTCAGATACTATAGTACTTGGTGTTAATAAACTTATGCTATGGGAAAAAACAAAGTTCAAAATATAATCTTATTTCTAGAAAGTATACACTCAGCAGAATTTTTAATGATAGAGAAAAAGGGGGAAAAGCAGGAAATTGCATCATAAGTATTTTTTACATTTTTACTCAATTATTTTTTATTATTTATTTTTTACATTTTACTCAAGCTGACTCAATTATTTTGTGAAAGGATATAGAATATAAATAAATAAAATCTTTTACAAAAACTTAAGAATAGAAAGGTTAGTGTATTTCCCTATATTTAAGTCAAATGTAAAGAAACATCTTTTCCTGCCAATGCCAATTCTCTGTGTTGTTGAGGGATTGGGCAGTTTTAATTGTTGAATTCTCCTGAGAATATGCTGTAAAGCAAAATATACTTTTGCCTGCTTATACCATCAAAGAAAAACCAGAGCTAGGCTGTAAAAAACAGTAAAAAACAGTGGTTAAAGCAGTAAAAACAGTTTTTTATTTGGGAACTATTGCAATAGAGGGAAAGACTCTACTGAGCAGTGAGAGGCCCCAAAGTGGTTAATCTCCCTTTGGGATGCTCAAGCGAGAGGCATCCCTTCCTTGGGAAATTAATGCTGAATTGGGGTTCTCTTCCTGCATTTATTTTCCAGACCAGGAAGTTATAGGAAGAGACATAGGTGGGGTTATAGTTTAACATATAGGCTGGTAACTTCAGTGAAACAAGCCAGATGACTTTTCAGTAACACAATTAAGTGGTCCTATCAACAACAGTTTAATCTTAGCAAACATTCCTTCCTATAGCAATTTCTCAGTATCTTTGCATAACAATCAGTAACTAGTCTGTCTTTCAGCCAGCAACCTGCTGTGCCACAATCCTTATCTTGCAACAAAGACTTATAGCCTGAAGGAAATTTCCTGTCCTTGCAAGGTCAATATTTGAAACTGCAAGGCTTTGGAAAAGCAGGCCCAGTGAAGTACATATGCTTTACAGTATATTCCACAGGTTTCAGTCTGAAAATACAGCATTGGAAAAGTGGGGATTTATAGTTAAGCAGCAGGGTGAGGGGGTAGTGGATGAGAAATTACTAAAGAGGAAACATCAGGAATAAGGGAAACCTAACAGTATTCTTGCTAAGGATAGGCCAGGATAATCAGATATCACCTGGGGGTGGGAGATGAGGAATTTGATCAGATCTGGAGCTTGATCAGATATGGAGGGTGAGGGATTCTCTCCAAACTGATTGAGCAAGATTTTGCTGCAACTAGGCAAAGTAGGCACAATGAGAACAATACTAAGGATGGCTAGAGGGTTTAGAGGTGCCTGACTAGAGTTAGGTCAAGGAGAGAGTCTTTGTCAATACACAATGTATTCTAGGGAGGAGGGGAGAGGGAGAAGTAGGAGAAAAGAAGAAAGAATATTTGTGACTAATGATATAGAAGTTTTCACACTTTTGGCACTTGTTTTGCTATTATGCACCTGAATGTGAGTGGGTTATTTTCAGGCTACAAATCCTTTCAATATGAAAGAATAAGTATTTTTTACAATGAGTTTGCAGAAAGAACATGTAAGTTCATTTGCCCAAGATGACCAATGGACTTTATATCAGGTGTAAAATCAAATCAGTTGGAGCTTATGCCTGGAGCCGAGTACTGAAAAGGGTTTTGAGACTGACATCCTGGCCAGAAGAAATGAGTGTTTTGGGTTTTGAGACTGACATCCTGTCTAGCAGAAATGAGTGTTTTGATTGATTTGCAATGTCTATCACATGTGGGAGAGGCGACACAAACATGTTCTTTACCCTGATTTAAATTTTTCATTCTATAGCTGGCTAAACAGTCTTAAGTAATTTGCCTAAGATCTTAAACATAGATAAGTGCAGAAAAAGAAAAAAAAATATCTCCTGACTTCCAGTCTTTCTTTTGCATATCACACTGAATCTGCATGAATATATTATTTGCATACATATTCATATACTAGAAACATTTATGTGTGTGTATATATATATATACACACATATATATGTGTTGCTGTCTGAGCATACCTTTGAAACACTCAACTATATGAATAGTTCATTAGTAAATTCATTTCTCAATTTCTCTCTCATTATTAATTTGAAAATAAGAGAAAGTATGATTAAAGTTTGTTTAATTTTTCTCTCAATATTGTCTATAATGGAATCTGATTTTTTTCAGAAACTTTCAGTGTTCACATTTCTGAAGAAGTAAAGATGACTGCGAAAGAGTAATGTTTAATGTTTGCATATTGTAAAAGAGTAATGCTTGTATTTTTTGTGTTAAGGTAGTAGAAATTCCATTAGCAATCCTTATGGAGTACGCAATATTATTTAATTAAGTACTTATAAACAATATCTATAAAACTTCTTCTTAAGAACATAAAATGTAGAGTACCACACTATGGTATAATAAATTCTTTTTATAATGCCAGTCTCTGAGACAACATAATGCTCATGATGTAGGTGTTCAAGGAGTTTTATACTCAGAGAGATGTATTATACACTTAAAACAGTGAATATGTAGGTAGAGTTTATCTCACAGTTTGGTCAGGTGGTGAATTTTAGGATCCTAGAAAAGAACAAAAATCCCTAAATCCTTTCCTACTAGCTAATCATTGCCTAAATAGAATAAGTAGATTTTCCTACACCATGAAAAAATATGGTCTAAATTTCCCTACCAAGTGCTTTGTATAAGGAGCAGAAACTGGATGGTAGGGGGCATGTCTTGGACATGAGCTTCTGCTGTGGTCTCAGGAGCTAGTACAGGGGCTGACCAGGGCTGCAGGGTACTATATAGAAGGGAAGAATTTGTGGGTTAAGTGTGTCAGGTCTGAATGAGAGTGTGGATGCCCCATAGGTCCAGTGCTCCAACATGATGGGCTGGATTCAAGAAAAGTTCACATCAGTATACAGAGAAAAGTTGGATGAGTAGCAAAGAAGTCAACTCTGAACCCTGGAAACGTCCTTTGCAGGAATGGTGCTTCTAGAAATGTCAGTACCGGACCTAGGATGGGAAGGAGCTCTTAAGGTCACCGCACAGTTTCAACTTTAAAATGTTGTGCCATTCATAGATTGATATGGCTGGAAAAAAAAGTTGTGAATGGGTGAGAAAATAATATGGCAATGAGAATGAGAATGAAAACTATCATAGATGGAGAAACAAATCTACACTGAACTTGGGAGCTCCAGACAACACACATGGGTAGCAAAGGATGGCAAGGCTAAAAAAAAATCCCAGAGACTGACCATTCTACCATTTAGCCTTGGATAATAGAAGTTATTGTCCCACAATGCTGCTACTTTCATGGATGAGTGGGTGATTTAAAATATAGCTTTATTTTTCCATTTTACCATATAAATGAGTAAGGAAGTATAAATCATTGGAAACAACTTTATTATTCCTAAAGCAGCACCAAGTATACACTTCGGACCCTGATATACACATTTCTGTACACACCTGGCATCCATTCCATAGATTTCAACTAAAGTTTATTGAACACTGGCTATGTGCCTGGCACTATGCGAGGCACTTTTGCTTTCCTTGGTGGTTAAATGTTGATGTGGTCCCTGCCCTCTTTCCCTTAGGGTATATGAAATAAATATTTAGAAAAAATCCATGAAAGAATGTTACTCAGGCAGAGTAGATACCGTATGACACTCCATGTCACTTCAATCAGTGCTGCTACAGGCGAGGACATCTCTCCTCCACATGTAGTAATTAAGAGCATGGGCCTTAGGTTTTAACAGATCCAGGTTTAGATTCATGCAGTTCCACCACTTTTCAGGTAAACGGCCCTGAAAAATCATTTTACCTCTCTGTGCTGTGGTTTCTGCACCTATAAAATAGGTCTGTTAAAAGAAAATATTTGATACACTTCTAGTGCTTATCTAGTTCTGATTCTCCTCTCCTTGCAGGCATTTGGGCAGATTTTAGGCAAGATCATGTGACATTTTCTGACCAATGAGATTTTGAGCAATTGTGATATGTGGAGCTTTCACACCAAAGCAGGAAAGAGCCAGTGCATCCCACTCTGTCTCTTTCCCTCCCAAGTTGAGCAAAAATAACTTTTGTTCTTTCCAGATGGTACAATAACAATGTGGTTAACCTGGTCTCTGAGGGATATACAAATATACATGTAGCCTGGCATTAAATAAACATATGTTATGTTAATTCCCTGAGATATTAAGGTTGCTTATTACTGCAGTATTGTCTAATTTATTCTAATAGAGGCCTGGATTCGGTAAAGCATTTGAAGTTCTTAGCACAATGCTTAGGATACAGTAAGCACTTAATAAATGCTAGCCTTTGCTCTAGACACAGATGGTTTCAGCTTATGTTCCTGGTGTTCAGAAGATCGAAGTTTTAGACACTTCTTTTAGTATGAGAACTCTCCTATTCTCAGTGCAGGGAAGCTATCAACCTCTATCCACACAGACTCATATGAAATGACTAGCTCCTTCTTTTATTTAAATCACTGTACGTTGACAATATTTGCTGTACCAAAGGGGCTCATGTTATTCAGCTCTACAAAGTCGCAAATAATATATATTTGAAAACAAGTGCTAGCTGATGTAAGCACCAGATGGCTCAAACATAAAATCAAGGGAGCTGCTTTTAGCTCTACCCCAGGGCTCTTAAAGCCGCCTTCTCAGTGCTCCTTTATATGTTGTAGTTTATTTCTGAAGTGACAATAAAATTGGGAACAGCAGAATGGAAAGGAGCACCACAGCCCCAGCATGTTTTAACAATCTGCTATGCATATGAGATGAAATGTTGCCATCACTAGAATCAACAACATCTTGACACATGATTCAAACGTCAAGAATATCCAAGAATGTAAGATGTCTTTGAAACAGCGACAAGAAGCTGAAGTCAAATCCAGATTGGAGTCTGATGCCTAAAAGAATCTCATTTCCTTTTTTCTGCAAGTTGAGAAATTTGTAGGACAAAGTTTTGTCCTTGAGGACCAAGCCCCTAAGACATCCATTATTATAATCCCTTGCATTTGATGGCAGCGTGGAGTGTGCTTCATTTAGCGTGAAGGTATTGCAAAGAAGTATTATGCCTAAAGTAGCAGTGATGTTGCTGCTCAGAGAAGCCACTGGCTAAGGAAAGGCTCACTGTGCCTGCAGAATGAGCTCCATCTCCAGAAGGGAGATGCTGGAGCCGTATTTATTATGTTTTGCTGTGTAATGAATTACTCCAAACTTAGTAGCTTAAACTAACAAACGTTTATTATCTCAGTTTTTGTGAGTCAGAATTCCAAACTGGTTTACAAAGGTGGTTTTGAGGCTAGTTCTAGGGTGGTTCTAGGTGGTTCTAGGGTGGGTTTAGAGGGGTTTAGGATGGTTCAGGGTCCCTCACAAGGCTACAATCAAAGTGATGGCTGACACTGTAGTCATATGAGGCTTGACGAGTCTGGAGGATTTGCTTCCAAGATCACTCAGGGTGGCTGCTGGCAGAACAGCTCAGTCTCTCTCTGTGTGGGCTTTTCCATAGAGCTGCTCACAACCTTTTCCCAAGCTACTGATCAGAGGGGGTGGGCAGTGTGTGAAGCACACAAGACAGAGCAAAGCGATATACCTTCACATCTGCCATATGCTATTGGTCAGGCACACCAACCCTGGTACAATGATATGAATTCCAAGAGATGCAGATCATTGGGGGCCATTTCAGAGGCTGGCTGCCCCAGGGGCCAGTGCTATAGCAGATCTGGAATGCAGTACTCTTCTATGTTCCCCTCTTTTTTTCTGCTGGATCAATTTTCTAAGGTTTGCATGTAATCCTCACTTCTGTTTGGCACCACATTGATATGAAAGAATATCATATTTATTAATCTCTCATGTTTATTTTTAAACTTTTGAACATATCTAAGTATCTTTCCCTTTGCATTCTATTTCTTTGCTGGACCATTCTTGTTTCTATTCTCCAAGGAATGTTAAAGCTGCAGAGCTGTGACTCCAGTTTTTAGAAGACCTCCTCTCAAATAGGAAAGACACACGAGTAGACTGTGAGTGGCAGAAACAGCCTATCCCCTTTCCACTCCAGTGACCTTGCTAAATTGCAAAATGCACGTGCTCTCATTTCCAATTAATTATCCCCAAACAAATACTTCCCAGTCTATTGTCTCAGTCTCTTGACAAATGCACAATTTAGATGGACGGTACCAGACAACAAGGGAAGGGGCTATTGCTTTGAATTGGTGGTGAAACAAGGATTCAGACAAAGAAACCTAGAAGAGAAGAATAGAAAAACTATTCATAAAGGATTTTTCCTACTTTAGCTCTATGAAAACATCAAAAACATCAAAACATTCTGGAAGAAAAAGAAGTTGGTGAAAACAACTGTCCACTAGTTATTATTGGCCATAATAAGCATCAGGAAATTTGTTTTAAAAATAAAAGCAACTTCAACAGTAATTAGGATTTCAAACCAACTTGCAAACCTTCCTGTAGTTTTTCATTTAATTATGATCAATCTAAATTTGTGGCTTGGTTGACTAGCTGTGAGGCAACTTCAACAGTAATTAGGATTTCAAACCAACTTGCAAACCTTCCTGTAGTTTTTCATTTCATTATGATCAATCTAAATTTGTGGCTTGGTTGACTAGCTGTGAGAAATGATTTACATAGGTGACAATCAATAGAGTATCTCCTTAATATAGGAAACTGATCATAGGTAATTCAGGTCTTAACCTAATTGTGTTCCTCAATCCTGTCTTTTCCACTCAGTTATACCAAGGGCCATCCTTTACGCAATACCTTCTAAGAACCATCAGCTTAAGTGGGGTCTAGAGTCCAGACACTCTGGATTTGAATTTTGGCTATGCCACTTACTTTGTGTGTCACCTTGTACAAAGACTGAATTTCTTTATGCTTAGTTTTCTCCTCTTCAATAATGGCGATAATAATAAAATCCAATTCTCTGCATTGATGTGAGGATTAAAAGGGTTAATGTGTTTAAAGCATTTAAAATATTGCCTGGCACGTACTCAACATGTAGATGCTACTATCATCACTACCTTTGAAAACCTATTCGTCGTCTTTATATTTGGTAAATTTCATATTTTTATGTTATCATGTATCAATTTTTATTTTAATTATTTTTGCTGTGTCCCTGCTGGAAAGCAAATGTTGTGTTATTTATCATTGTAACCCAGAGCACTGTATAATTCTTGGCACAAAGTAATTACTCAGTCAACTTTTGAATAGATGGATATATTATTTAATTAACAGGAAAATCAGGTGACTTTATTCCTTGCTGTCAATTTTTCATTTTACCCCATCTTGAATAAATGACCATTTGGGGAAATTATTTTTTCCACGGGCATTTCTTATTTATTTGGATTAAAAAGAGGTTTGGTCAGTTCATCTTTGTATGAACCGCAACCAAACAGTGGTTAAATAACTTAGTAATTACAAACACTAGTGACTGAAGAGCTATTGTTTAAATTTTTAAAAATATATTAAATAAAATTTTACTTTTCTTTTTAGTAGTTTACCTTTTGTAAACTTATCAGGCCCAGGTTCCTCTCCACAGATACAACCACATGAACCACAGAATCATAATATTTTTGGATTAAACCATGGATATCATATATTCAGATTGCTAATTTTATAGGAAGGAAAGTAGTAAAGTGATGCCAAAATCTCATAGATAATTAGGATACAAACTATAGAAATATATACATGGGAGAAGTCATAGAGAGAAATTTCATCCTTACCAACTCCAAAGCTGTGTCTCAATGGGCTAATTCTTTGCACATAACCTGAGTTTCCCCCTCAGATCTGGTTTTTTACTGTAGAGGCAGCTGCTGGGGCTGCTGTGCTGCAAGTCATTCATCAAATCCATAAGAAACAGAAATATTGGGAGATTTGTTACAAAATGTATCATGTCTGCAAAATACCACAGTACACATACAATTTATTTTTTAAAAAGGAAGTAAGTTAAAACAAGAATATGACTAGAGAAAGAGTCAGAGACAGTGAAAGAGAGAAAAAGAAAAAAAGAGAGAGAGAGAGAAACATAAGGCAATTGACTACCCACAATATTTTTTAAAAAGGAAGTAAGTTAAAACAAGAATATGACTAGAGAAAGAGTCAGAGACAGTGAGAGAGAGAAAAAGAAAAAAAGAGAGAGAGAGAGAAACATAAGGCAATTGACTACCCACAATTGTGGGATTTAAAGGGTATACTGATAAACTGAAATCAGCAAAGGACATTGGCTTCCAAAGGAGTCTAATTACATCCAGGCTAGGAAAGTTCAGGAGAGAATTTCTTTTCCACAAAACCTATTTGGCAGTCGCCATGAAAGCCAGAAAAACTCCTGAAAAATGAGGGGGGGTATGTAGGTCGCCTCTACCTGAGAAGCATAAAGTATCCCTTGATCCTTCTGTGGACAGGCCAAAAGTAGACAAATAGATCCTGATCTTCAGCTTTTGAGCTCGGCAGATGTTCTCTAAATCCAGCATAGCCCATACCACTCTTCCCTACTAGATTAGAAACTTTGTCTGGGCAGTTATATCTTGTTGGCATGCTGTTATATCCTAGCATCTAACATAGCACTTGGCATATAATAAGTAGTAATCTTTGAGGCCTGAACTGATGCAGAAAGTGCTTCAGATGGAGCAGCAGCCAATCAGCTGCTAAAGCAGGAGGCCTGACGTGGCAGTCAGGAGACCTGAATTCTGATCTCAGTTCTGATCTCAAGGAGGTTGTGGCAAGTGACATGCTATTCCCTCTCTCTTGATTCTCTGTTCTACTTTTTGGGTAAGGTAACAGCCCTAGAGAGGTTAGATAACTGGCCCAAGGCCACAGAGTTAACTAACAATCACAGAACTGGGACAGATTCCCACTCTACATTCTTTCCACTATGCCCTGCTGTGTACTTACAAAGTAAATTGAATCTCAGTGGAATTATAATCTATTCTCATTGATACCATCCCAACCATAGCTACTCAGACTGCTGCCCACCCACCTCCCCAACAATCTTCCATTGGGGCTATTATTAGAAGGAAGATAACAATAATTGCAATGCTTTATACATAACATATACATAATCTATTTGTTATGTTAATAATAACAACTAACTTTGTTAATGTCTATTATGTACCAGGAAGTATGCTAAGATCTTCACAGAAATTACTTTATTTTCACAATCTCCTTATAAAGCAAGTTATTATTTTCCCCATTTTACAACTGAGTAAACTGAAGCCCAGAGAAGGTAATTAATTTAACCAATTTCACCATTGTGAGATAAAATAGGCAGATATTACTTTCTCCATTTTTCTAGGAGACAAAGTAAGGCACAATGCATTTGTGACTTGACCCAAATTACTAAACTGGTAAATGACAGTACTTATTCCAAAACTCAAGTTTTCTGATGGCCAGAGTAGATTTTTTTTCCCTTCCAACCATTGCCTCTAGATACTTTTCATGCAAAACTAATGTTAATTTGGCAAAAAAAATATATTTAAATGATTTAGATAAATAAACATTAAACAAATGTCACTTAAAACGTGTACTATTTCAGCCAATGGTAGGAACATCTATTGAGAAAGTAGGAAAAGGAAAGCCTACAAGTTGGAAGAAACTTGAGAAGTTACCAAATTTGTCAAGGTAATATATAGATAGGATTGATTGCTGACAATTACCTCAATGAAAGTATCTTCCTCCAATATAGCTACAGGGGACAAAGGAAGTGAAACAAACAAATAACGTTAAAAAGAACTGTTTTGACTTCATATAAGGTCTAAACCCTCATATGATTTTAATGGATAAATATTCTGTCCAACTTAACCACCTAGTGCTATATCCTGGATTCATTTACCAAGAGTTTAATTTTGTGTTCATAAGAATAAATTGCTTCACTGAGTATGTAATTTGGGGTAAGTATCAACAATAACTGAAATTTTGCTCAAATGTATAAACAAATTGTTTTGTATCCTGGATTCATTTACCAAGAGTTTAATTTTGTGTTCATAAGAATAAATTGCTTCACTGAAATATGTAATTTGGGGTAAGTATCAACAATAACTGAAATTTTGCTCAAATGTATAAACAAATTGTTTTTGGGTCTATTAAAGGTCTTGGTATTAATAACATCTACTAGAAGATCCAGACCAAGCAAAATCTAGACGTGTTGAGCTTGATACCAGTTCGTTCTCTACAACCAAACTTGATTGAAATCATATGTATTTCTTTTATCTGTGTACAGTAGATTGTGAAATTAGGACACATTTATGTCCAACTCAGTATGCCCTTCGGCATTATCTATCTTTTTTTCTGTGTGATAATGAATCATATTGTAATTAAATGGCAGGAGAATAAAACAGAAAAATTAAAATACAGTCAAGGCAGCAGGTATCTTGTCAGACTCTGTTGCAATTTGCATAATAGGAACTGCTTTAATCCTGCCTTAATTTTTTGTAAAAAAGCTTATCTATCCAGACCAAGCTGGAATTTTTATTTGGATCCAGTAATAAAACTTTTAACATCTTGGGATCAGATTTAAACTATAACTTTATGATGTTTGGTTGGGGTATTTGATTCACTACTCTCCATGAATCTTCCTGCTCCAGCAGTGTTCTGGGGTTGTCACATGTGCAGGACATGTACATATGTACAAATGTCGACACCACAACAATCAAATATGAGCAGATGCACCCATATATACGTGCAATTGTACACATATTCTTCCGTTCATCTAGCAAATATTTATTGATAATACAACAGCCCAACAGGATAAGTTCCTGACTTTATGAAGCTTAACATTCTAATGAGAAAGACAGGAGATAAATAAGCAAAAAATGCTTATCATGTCATGTCACACCCACATACATATATGTACATGTATATACTTACCTTACATTCTAGCATGTAAGTACATACACAGTTGCACTTGTTCAGGTCAATTTGAGAGTGGCAAAGCTTCCCAAAGTTAAATGTACTCCGGAATTGGTTGGTCAGACTGTGGCACCAAGAAAAATCGCTGTGGAGTCCTTGGTCTTCAATCACTTTCTCTCCTTGCCTCATGGAGTTGTGAGGATCAAACGTTATCATAGGAGTGAAATTACGATACCACCTACTCTGGCATATGACTACAAAGACTTGGTCTTGTTGCTTTGTCACATTTAGGGTAATGTTATTAGGGTAGAGCACTGCAAGGGTTTTTCTCTTTTTCGTTGTCATTGGATTGGGTGTGAAAAGGCCAGTCTTCTAATTCCATCCCTGAAGTTTACTGGCTGTATAATTGGAGGACACCTCTGTATCTGTCTGGGCCTCATTTTCCTCATCTGGGGGATGAACTGGAAGGATCAGAATAGCCTCCAAATTTTTTCAGGCTGGAGCATTCTCTGCCTCTAACGGGAATCATTTACCTGCGTATCTCACTGTTCAGAGAGCTTATCATAGTCTCACATTTCATATTCTCAAGATCATTGCCCACTGCAGAATATGCTGCAGCCAAACTTGTGGTCAAAGGCTTGCAGCAGCAATGAACATATCTGATTTCCCTTTCTATTATTGTCTGTCACCAGCCAAGACAAAGCCTATGATTCGAATATGGAAACTAAGATTTAGTATGCCAGTTCTCATAGAAATTTTCCCCAGGCCCCTGACCATGAGAGATTCCTCTGCTACATACTCCTAAATTACCTTGGACTTAGTTTCCATAATTCTTACCACAATGTCAATTATGTAATTATTTTGTTGTTTTTATTTATTGCCAGTCTCCCTTAGAATAAATT
>NW_007726837.1:104977-107218 GCF_000696425.1 Galeopterus variegatus
GGTCATGCCCTGTGTCTTTGCCCTTGGCCTTTGGTGTTTTTCTTTAACTGAGCCAGTAGTATAGCTGCTCCTTTCAGGCCTGGTTTTCTGCAGCATTGGTTTCCCAGAAAGTATATTGTTGCCACATTGCTTCAAATAGAGCACTAGGACCACTACAGTAACACATTCTGCCTGCCTGCCTGCCTATTCTTTTCCTGCTATTCCATGTGAACGTGTCCTTACTCACCTGGCTCATGGAAACTGCATGTGAGTGCAAATCCCTTCAGTGCCTGTAAAGGATGTGCCATGGCATCCTCCTTTGTCAGAGAGTTTGCCACTGTGTACCATTTCACACTGGCCAACAGGTGGACTCAATTTATATATCTCCAGCACGTAAAGCCCGCACTCTAGGGACATTTGTCACCATTCTCAAGCTGCCTTTTTATTACTATTTTTCAGCTTCTTTCTTTATTGCTCAGCCACTTACAAACATACTGCCTGAATAGGGCCTAGAGATAGCTTGAGAGTAAGAGCTTTCTTCCATGATACCAGAAATTTTAGATCTAGAGCAGAGAAGGAATGATACAAAAATTGGTATCTTCCTACTATATGCCAGTCACTGTGCTAGGTGTCTCACCTTGGTTATTCATCTTAAAAAACCCATCTTACCTATGATCTACGACCTGCAAAAGATCTGACAAGCTAGTTTATGGCAGAGGCTTGAATCCAGGTCTGTGTGACTCCAACCATCCCCCTATTAATGACATACCTCACATGACTAAGTCTTAGTAAAAGTGTTGATTTGAATTCATTAAATCCCCTTTCAGATCCAATGTGTCAGAATAATGAGCGATATGCTAATTCATTGGAATGGGTTTCTCACGTATATGGTCATTTTTCAACTCCTTCGAGATCCTTCAAATATCCAGCCAAAAAAAAATCCAGAGGCAGTAACTAAAAGCCATTTCTCTTTACAATCATATAAACTATATGTGAGGAAGAATTGGAAAGTGCTAACAGGCTACAGTTCAGTCGTTGGAAGTAATTAGGATTTTGTAGGTTTGAGACAATAAACAATCCAGCTATTAATTGCCAGGTATCTAGGCCCTAATTTTCTTTGCATGACATTAATACAGTGGACTTTTACAAATATATCAGTGGTTTATAAATACATCAGTGGTTAGTAGTTCTCTTTTGGATTCTTGTTGTATCTTTGAACTGATTCCCTTTATTTTTATTTACATTCCAATTTGCATTAGAGAGGAAACAATGTGTGTTTTCTAAAGCCTGAGACAATTATTCTATTGTGATATAGGAATACATGTTTTAGAAATAGTCCCATCCTTTCCAGAGATTAATATCTATATGATGACAAAAGTCAAAGTCTTTGGCCTCATACTACTGGCTCAAAGAATATATGAAATATTCACCAAAACCCAAATTTTCCCATTGCCTTTTGACTCAATGTTATGTTTACTGAAAGTTGATGGTTTACCTAGAAGTCTAGTACAAAACATTTCAAACAGTTGTTATTCAAAGCATTGCCCAAATTCTTCCAAAATTATTCTCTCAAATTTCATCTGGAAGGGAAATATATTGCAGCAAATTTGAACATGTCTAGAAAGTTATTTTGTTAATATTATTAGCATATGAATGCACCATTTGTTACTAGTGCGCCTACAGAAAACATTTCCCTCACTCAAAACAGAACCGGCTTTTGGTTAACTAAGAGGATTTTTTTTTATAATGAGAGAAGTAGTTTTGTCTAAGATTAAGTATGGCAATATTTGTACTGTGTCAGGAAATTTACCAGGATGGTAACTGGCATGCATCTTTTCTTGATTTTGACACAGGGCTTTGTCTTCGAATGAATACTGGAGGTACACACCTAGAGATTCCAACAGCAGTTCTCTAATTCTCATCCCTCTGTGCACCTTCCTTTCCTCCATCACATATGCACACCCACTCACACACCTGCAAACAATAGCTGCATGTAGGCACAAAAGCTTCTACAAAATAAATGCAGAATATCTTGTGCATTTGTAAAGTTACAGTGAAATTTTGGTGGTTGAATGCAGTTAATGTTAACACGTAGGCTTTCCGTTGTAAACATCTGGAAATATTTTTACAGTTTTTTCATTTATAGAAGTGGTTTTCTTGAGGAAAAAATATTTACTTTTAAGGTATATGATAGTTACTTACAATAACATAAAATGTTGCTAGTGCTGGAATCTGGAATATTTTTAATATTTATCATAATTT
>NW_007726837.1:107640-115072 GCF_000696425.1 Galeopterus variegatus
TTTCTTGAGGAAAAAATATTTACTTTTAAGGTATATGATAGTTACTTACAATAACATAAAATGTTGCTAGTGCTGGAATCTGGAATATTTTTAATATTTATCATAATTTCAATTAAAAAATAAGCTAACATTTATAGACCCATGGTTATTTGCCAGGCAGCCTCTGTCCTAAGTGATTTGTATACATTATCTTATTTACCCTCACTACAATGTTCAGTCATAGATATCATCATTATCTCCATTTTATAAATGGACAAACTTAGAGAGGGTGAGCAGCTTCTAAGTATTGGAACCAGGACTTGATCTTAGGTAAGATTCCTCCAGAATATCTATTACCAATCACTGTGCTAAACCATCTTTTAAACAACCATGTGATTGAAACAAAAAATAACCCAGTGAAGGATGTGAGCCAATATTATAACCTCTTAATTATGTGTCAGAAAAGTGAAATCCAGACCTCCGGTTAGAGTCACACACCTAAGGATTACCAGATGGGATGGAATCGAAGTCTTCTGACTGCCAGGACAGTGCTGTTGGTTTTAGACAGTAATGCCTTGTGGTCTTTGGTGTCTGCTATAACCACATGAATGTTCACAGGTCATGAATTTCTTCTCTGGAGGCAAAAGTGTGATTCCTAAATGGTAATGGTACTCTATGCACAAAGTCTCTGCTATTTCAGTGCTCTAAGAGAGAGGCCTGACATACAATTTATGGGCCTGCTCATTAAGGTGAAAAGTAAGGGTCACCTTTTCTGCCTTCTCTGTCCAACTTAGCTCACCGTCTGTCTTCTGTGGCTCCATCAGCACTAACCTTGGTCATATTCTAGGGCAACGTCCTCTTCATTCTACTGTAAAAATGACATTGCTTCTACTTCACAATGATTGGGAGTCAGAGCTCTCAGATGAAACCATGGCAACCAAAAGGATTAATTTCTGCCATGTCTCAATAACACAGTCATGTTATCTCTCAACAGTCTAAAAGATAACTTGCACACATTTCTGCTGTATAATAACATAAAGATAAAATAACAACCTAGAAACCAAATATGACCTTCCAAAAAACATAGAAATGAAGGGGTTTAATACTGGACAATTCTAATAATATATTGTGTTTGCACAGTTAAAACAATAATTAATGTAGTCTATTGAAAGGGCCATTACAAATGGATCCTTCTTATTACACAGTGTTTCCTTAATACCTTGTTTTAATAGAATTTCTCCTGTCCTGGCTAAAATTACATTTACTAAAGAAATAAAATCTTGTTTCACACAATATCTCATTTTCCCACATAACTGTTGAAAATGTCTGTCTTGGTGAACTTCTCATCACCTCTGTTTTATATACAATTAAAACTATCCCTTTGCTAAGGCTATTCCCCATAGCAGTGCAATAGCCTGCAATGATATATTCTGCCGTTAACCCTGGAATGCTCACTCTGATTCTCCACATTATGAGACACATAAGCAAGTCTCACTGAGGACCTTTACTGCTGCTCATCAGGAGAGCACACTTGGCACTTCATGAAAAATATTTCACTGTTTACAAGTTGATTACTAAGACAACAGAACAGTAGCTCAAATCTGACCCATATAAAAGCAAAGAAGTTCATGAAAGCTGAACAATATCTGGTTTAACTACTGTGTTAAGAGAGTGGAGTTTACAAGTTCAAGATTCTTATTTAATTGTGTAATTCTGCTATGATAACACCCTCTGAACTATCTGAAGAATTGTTCCTCTGTGGCACCAGGGCATACAGAGAGGCAAACAACTATATTTGGTGTTGGCTTAGAATACGAGAACAAGATTGGAAAATTGTGCGTGTAAACCCTTTTCTCCATGCAAAGTTCATTGTTATAGAAGTTCCCAGGAATTAACATTGATTGAATTTGCCTCTTCTCCAGTTATGGTGACAGAAGCCACTCATTTACTAGCTACTTCTAATAGAAAAACCTTACGACTGAGAAAGCTAGTAGTAGTGAAGAGTTATAATCTCTTGCATAGGAATGTCCCATTTAAGTAATTATAGATATAATGCAAGTGAATAGGGTATGCCTCTGAAAGGTGAGAGAATGGAATGTTAATACATCCCAGCATAGTATCTCTCCCATCTCTACTCCTTATTACCTGCATGCCTATGAACAAGTTATTTAACCTCCCTGTGCTCCATTATTTCATCTGTAAAAGGGAATTGATAATAGTGTATACTTGATAGAGTTGTTGGGAGAAGGAAGTGAGTTCATACATGTAAAACATTTAGATTTGTGCCTGGTACACAGTAGAGTTTGATAATTTGCACCACTGTAATTAACATAATAATAATTATTGTTCATATAATGGCTGTTCAATAAGTAGTTTCTGATATACTGAATCAATGATCTCTGAAGAGTATAAGGAAATCTACAGCAGATTTATTGGATCTAGTAAGTTTCAAATGTAACTCAGACTGTATTTTCTAATAAAATATTATTTTCTTAAATAATTAGTTTCATTGTATTGAGTTAGTGGGATTGTTCTGATTTGTTTAAAGATATAAGAGGGGAAAGGTTAATTTTAAAAATCTCTTGTAGGTGTTAAACATATATGCCTACAATTTGTCACAAAGTCTCCATTTTAGGATTAAAGTGCATTTGTCCTTCAATAACTCAGACTGTATTTTCTAAGTAATAAAATATTATTTTCTTAAACAATTAGTTTGGTTGTATTGAGTTAGTGGGATTGTTCTGATTTGTTTAAAGATATAAGAGGGGAAAGGTTAATTTTAAAAATCTCTTGTAGGTGTTAATCATATATGCCTACAATTTGTCACAAAGTCTCCATTTTAGGATTAAAGTGCATTTGTCCTTCACAAAAATTGTAAAATCTTGATCTGTAAATGTATACTTTTACCTAAATGAAAACTATTAAAAATACCCTGGATTCTATAGTTATCTTCCAACGACCAAAATAACTCCCAAATAATTATCCTAAAGCATAATATATGCACCATTTTTCATTGGAAAAAATCAACTTCTACATTCTAGGTGAGATTTTGTTACCTGTATGGTTTCAACTACTCATGCTGTTCTCCATCTTTGCTTCTACTTGCTAATGTTAAATTTTCCCTAACTTCTAACACTCTATTAATTTTCTCTTCATTAATTCAGATACAAAATTTTCCATTCACTTCTGTAAGTAATAACAAAAACTATTACTGCTATTCCCTCTCACTTGGTTGTTTCTATAAAGTATCTTTAATCCTCCCAACAACCCTACAAAGTAGGAGCTATTATCTACATTCCATCAGTGAGGACACTGGGGGTCAGAGAGGTTCATTAACTTGCTCACCATCCTGCAGCTGAGTAATGGCAGGTTTGAGATCTGATTCCAGCTTTATATGGGTCCTTTCTGACTCACCAAACTGTCTCAAATCAAGGAATTTAGCCGACTCTCATCATCCACAACCCTCAGTGACAGCTTTTCCCAATCTCAGTGCTTTGATCTCATTCTAGTTTCTTTTCTGCTTCGTGCCCATCCAGCTCTGTGTGTGACCCTTAGATTTTTTTTTTTTCCCATACAGGTTTGCATTTATTTCTACATTCAACCTGTTGAAAGAACCTACCATAGATTTCTATAATCTGAGTCTCCAATTCAATCAACTTCTCTGCTCCCAATTCTTCTTTTACATAAAATGGCCTCACTAAGGATTCTACTTTATCTTAGCCTGTATGAGAAAAAAATTCTTGTACTGACAGTGAAACTAAAATTATAGAGTGGATTCTGCATACATAATTTTTTATGCACTAAATTCCTGTATTCTTTTAAAAGCCTTTCTATGAGACAATGTAGCTTTACATAAGCAATTCAGCTCTACATAAGCAAGCACAATAAAGACCTTGGTTCAATGGGATAGCTATTTGTTTCTACCATTCTTTCATTGAGATGAAGTTGTAGTTGTATGCCACCCATCTTTTTCAATGAACTCTCAACATTAGAATTAGCTTTGGAAATTCAAAACAATGAAAGCCAAACAGTTAAAGAAAGTAAAGTTCAAATGTCCAAACTACTGAACATAGAGAACTCTGTTCACTGTCCATCGAATTTAGTTTTCCCATGAATATTCTGATTAAGCATCTACCTTTCAAACCATTTTATACTTTCATTTATTTTGAATTATAAAATCCTTTCATTTGAGTACACACACTAAGTGTATATTAATGAGATTTATTACATAGCATTAACCTAACTTTAATGTAAATTTTAATTATCTCAAAAGAGCATTTTTTTAATTTAAAAGCATAAGTCAGAAAAATATTTGAGAGTTTATTGCCATCCCACCAAAGGAACAGTGTCCATTAGAGCACCTTTTCTCCAATATGATTTTTTATTTAAAATTTTGTTAATTTTTAATAAATAATGGATTTTTGAGATAAGAACTGAATGTTCTAATATTTTTAAGCCCTACAGTATGCAGTCTACATGCTCCATGAGGTTAGGTATTTTTAACTGTTTTGTTAGCTGCTATAATCCCAGCACCCAGAATACTTCTTAACACATAGGAAGAAATTAAATATTAATTGTGAATTTATTATTAATTGCTATTCTTGGAAATAGAAAGTAGAAAAATTCTCTTTCTTTGTTTTTATTTATTTATTTATTTATTTATTTATTTATTTATTTATTTATTTATTTATTTTTGACCGGTAAGGGGATTGCAACCCTTGGCATGGTGTCGTCTGCACCACGCTCAGCCAGTGAGTGCACCAGCCATCCCTATATTGACCGGTAAGGGGATTGCAACCCTTGGCACGGTGTCGTCTGCACCACGCTCAGCCAGTGAGTGCACCAGCCATCCCTATATAGGATCTGAACCCGCGGCCTCGGCACTACCAGAGCCACACTCTCCCGAGTGAGCCATGGGGCCGGCCCAAAATTCTCACATTTTTAAATAATCTAATGCAGATTTTCCTTAGTAAAGTTTCACCTATCAATAATACCAAATCATAATGTCTGATGGATGATTAGACTTTTGAATTTTTAACTGTAGCTTGTTATCTGAATAATTGTCTTGCCACTTCATAATGCTCCTCTTCAAAAGTTTACTCTCCCATCCCATGTCTGTTGTGACCTAGGCCATCACCTTTGCCAGTTGTCTTGATCATCTTGCCTGATCCATTGGCCCAGAACAGTCAGAAAAGACCCCAGGAATCAGCCCCACAGACTGGAACACATACAGACTTTTGACCTCCAAATAATTGACCCCAAAAAATGTTTTTTGGAAGGCTGATTTTATAACTCCTAATAAACTAGAGTTTTATTATTCAAACCAATAGTTAACCTAGACTAATAGGGAAGGGGTGTGAGTTTACTATTAAATGGAATTGGGAACTGCCATTATCTTGTCAATGAAAGACAGCAAAAGTCCCAAAAGGTTTGGCAAATAAAAAAAATTTTAAAAAAGTTTTGGTTTTGGTTTTTATGCTCTACAACATCTCTCATCTTTTGTAGGTCATGGGAACACAGATAAGCAAAGGATGTTCCCTGAGACAAGATTTTGCCTGATGGTCTCTGCTTTTACCTCTCACAGCCAAACTTACTGTGTTTAGTTTTAAGAATCTAGTCTACTTTTCTTACTATTAAAAAACTGGCTTATTAACTAGGTTGAAGAGGAGTAGATTACCTGTGTGAAATAACTGCTATAATAAGTCGCTCAGCCCACCACATCATTATGGTTCCTCAAAGTTGCAGTGTTTTCCTATTTGCATTTTCCCTCATTAAAAATTGCTCATGTCTTTTAGATTGCCAGTGATGGTATTTCTAATATTTGTATTGCTACTATTTTTATTATCAGCATCATTTAACACTTGAAAAGAAGCAATCATATTAAAAAGATAAGTTAAAAATAGAAATCTTAGGTAAAAGTATATACATTATTTAAAATATCATAGAATTTATTTGCTAGATACTTGCTGGAAACTTATATTGATATGCCAGTGACCCAGTTTTCCTTTGATTATGCCTGAAAAATAGCCAGCAGTGCCTTGTAGACATACAAATATATTTCAGGTAATTCAAAATGTGTACGTTTGTGTGTATGTGTGGGAGATGTGTAGGGGGATGTGTCTGTGTATTTGTTTACTTCTTACACAGAAATGTAAAACCAGACATAATTGTTCCTGTAAGTGGCCAAGTTCTGTAAATGTGCTTGTAAAATATGAGATTCTATCTTTAAAATGACATTTGGGAATAATTTGAATTTATCCGTGATTTTTATTTTTAGTACATATTAAGAAGCAACACTTGATTGAATAACTTTGTAGAAACATGCATCAGCTCTCTCAGAAGAAGGCATTCCACATATAGCTTTTCATATTTTACTAGATGGAAACCTTGTAAACTATTGCTTGAGAACTTTTAGGACAGGTCCTTAACTTAAGCACAGCATAACCTAATTCTCTAGACTAGAATGTGGAAATAACTCCTAAATTTTGGCTCAGAATATAGGATGACCTAATACAGAGACAGTGATGGGGTGTTGTGTAAACCTCAGAAATTGGGTTTGGCCAATAGTTGCCATGGTTAGGGATGTCTTCAAATCAAAGACCACCTGTGTATATGTTGCATGACTGTTGATTGTCTCATGAGTGTTTGTCTTTTATGTATGATTAATACACAAAATGTTTTTCTTTTCTTTCCTTTTCCCTTTTTGTAGAAATTATTGAGCCTACTACCTCTAGTCCTGTCACAAGTCCAGGTCAGTATCCACATACATTCACAAAGTATGTCTGGGTACTTTTTCCATTAAACAAGACCTTCGCGCCATTGTAAAAATAAACCAAGTTGATCATGGTCCGCATGCTTGCGGCACTACTTCTGATGTCTGTTACTTGTCCTCGTCTATCTGTGATTTGTCCTCCCTTTGGATTTTGTGATCTTACACTGATTTGAAGTTAACATCTTTTACTTCATTCTGAAGGAATTATGCAATAAATATGTGTCACACTGTAGAATACTTGCAAGGTGATTAGCTTCCACAATACCTTTCCAAACAGAGCTGTAGAGAGTTTACAAGGTTTTCTGAGTATCTGTTAAAAAAACTATTTACTTTGGCTTGGTATTACATTATTATAAAATCGTTATAAAGCAGGAAGGCATTTAATGCTTCTAAGGGGAACAATAGCTGGGTGAAAACCTATACTTCTCTTGCAATATTACAGTGGTAGATCTGGTCTCTTGAAATTGTCAAGTCAAAGGATTTATTTGAGTTGTTGGGCTTTATTTTCAGATTGTTCCTAATTCAACCACAAATACTTAGTCTGAAAAGATAGGCCATTGCTATAAGTGTGTTTTTAAAAGTTGTTTTCAACTGTGAACATTTCTGAGTGACAGGAAATCGAGATAAAAGTTACTGATATTAGAAACAACCTTTATCTTGTTATATAGGAATTTAGCAGTT
>NW_007726837.1:115082-124750 GCF_000696425.1 Galeopterus variegatus
AAAAAAAAAAACTATCTCAAATTGTAATCAATCAAAAATGCTTTAAATTGCTTTAGATGATTATGAATTACCCCCACCCCCAAAGTGAAACAAGTTTGAGCAAGTCTATGATTATGTATTTAAAGAATCTCATAATATAACACTTTCTGGTCAGATTATAGAATACATTTTTATAACCCCTGAAACTGAAGGATATTTGAGTTGTCTGTTTTAAATTATTTTACAGTTGATGCATACAAGGGTTAGGTTATATGATTAATAACAGTTTCCCGTTTTACAACTGGCATTAGTAGCCTCTCTGGTTTGATTGTCATATTAATATAATTAATACTAGTAGTCGTTCGAATCTGATTTTTCTCATAACTTATAAATATGCTAGATGTAATTCCTATTACATAGGTATTTACCTATGGCCTCCACAGAGTAGTATAATCTCAGATCATAGGAGATCTTAGAGTTAATCTTGTTAGCACAATTTTTGATCTCCTTTTCTCCATCAATTTTAAAGAGGATATTAAGTAATGTCTATGTAGCTATGTCACCTAGAGGGTTGAAGTGAAGATTAGGTAAGTCCTTACTTTCTTTCTTAGGCCATTGCCCTAATTATTGGATGAAGTCTTCATAAATTAAAAGAATGGGATACCTTCCTAATCTACTCAAATGAAGAAGAGTTAAATACAAAATATTTTAAGAAGTGGTGTCTGGTGACATCCAGTAACATCATGTTTGCTGACTTCATGTTTTTGAAAGAAGTTTTTTGAAGATAAGTATAGCAAAATTCTTTTTCAGTAGGCCATCTGTGTCAAAGGGCCTTTCAATGGTAGGGACTTCTACCAAGAAATTCACATGTTATAAGGCAAACAAAGAAATTGCTCTTATCTCTACAAAGATTTATATTTCTTCAAACAATGTATAGCATAAGGGTTAAGAAAATGGGTTTTGAAGCCAACTGCTAGGTTTGAATCTTAGCTCCATTACCTTTTAGCTGTGTTAATTTCATCAAGTTATTTAACTTTTCTTTGACTCAGATTGTTCATGTGTAAAACAGGGGAGGGGAGGTGCGGTAATGATAGCACACATCACGTAGAGTTATGAAAATTGAGTAAGTCAATATTGGTAAAGCACCTATAAAACTGCGTAAAACATTGTAAGTATGATAATAGTGTAGGTTAAATTTGGGGGTGGGGAATATATATATATGTACTTCCTTATGGTGTCCAGATATAGAAAAATTTTAATAACTTGCTTAAAGACTAGAGATTGTGGACTATGTGGTCTCTCAAATACTCTGAGGCCCAATATTGTTGACACTGCCTATAAAATGCCTTGATCAATTTGTTGCTAGGGTTAAATGTTTTGAAACTGTGAATGCATGAAAAGTAGACTAAAATTGAATTTCTTAGCATGAAAGTCTTTGAAAAAGATAATGTAAACCTTAAAAAATATATTGTAGAAAAAGTTAATAAATATGTGTTGAATTGAATTGAACTGAATTGAATTGAAGGGTAAAAAACAAAGGCAGCTATAAATGAAACTCACCCTTCATTAATTGTGAATTTGTTATAGCCCTCCAGGGAGCAGTTTGGTTAGGCATGGATTTAAAAAGTATGTGGTTATAGTAGGATTGAAAGAGTGGTATAAATGATAAACAAAAGCTTTTAAATGTATTGTGCAGTCTGCTGAGGGAGATACAAAGGAGGAGGATTTGGTGATATATAACTCTAAGCAAAAGATCATTAAAGGCAGATCAGAAAATAATTTACACTATGAATAAAGCCAACCTGTTCAAAGTTTTACTTGTTTAAAAGAAAGCTTAAGAAAATGCTATCCAAATAACAATGGTACATGAAAATTCTCACAAAAGTGTTTAGGAGATAAGAAATACCAGATTTTTAAACTAGCCCATTTGCTGCTTCTACATAAGTGGAAAAAGAGAATGTAAAATAATTCCACACAGACCTCATATTTCCTAATATTGCTTCCAAAGAGTAACGTGGAGATAAAGTGGATATAGTTATGAAAATATTGTACATGCTGAAAGTAGATTGAGGAGAGTGGATTTATATCATCTATGTTCATAAGTTCTAGAGAAATTAAGGTCCTGAAGTCATAACTTATATTTTTATATATTCTTGACAAGTCAGAATCTGTTTCAATCGAAGGGAATGAAAATTGAATTACCAAAATCATTATTCAAGAAAAAGCCATGAAGTATAGTACATAATAAGAGCAAAAAAAAAAAAAACTATTCTTTGATCAGTCTCAGAGTTTCAAAGTTTGAAAGGTAAGAAGCATTTTTCAGGATGGATGTGGTATGCAGGGAACTTGAAATTTTAGACTATTTTTACTGTAACCGCCATGCTAGACCAAAAGGTATTCTGAGTAATGCTCATCAAGCTAAAAAAAATGCCTACCATTAGGCCAACACCAGCATCTTATTAAACCACCTAAACCCATTTTCACTAATTAACAAATATATGTATATATACACATTTTTGTGATTACGCTTGAAGTATATTTTAATATTAATATTTGAGTTGTATTTCTTAAAGGGTAGAAATGGAGATTGAGGTTGTCTATTTTGAATAAGACAAACTGCTATTCCTAAAACTCTCTGTTGGTTTACTAGTGCAGTCTGTCTGACTGAGTTTATTATGCAAGTACTGTCTAGTACAAGCTTGATCCCAACAAGTAAAGGCTGAACTTCCCAGTCTAGAATCAACCCACAATGATGCTCCAATTTTGGTTTTATATTTCTAGGCCATAACTATCTACATAGCATCAAAGTGATCATTCATAAAGATAAAATCCAGTCAAACCAGCATTCACTTGGCTTCATGGAGATTCAAAAAATTTAAGAAATATTAATTCATCCAACCTTTTTTAGTTTATAGGCAGAAGATTAAAATAAAAGATTTGTTTAACACACCATAGATGGCCCACTTTTGTCCTTACTTTATCCCTAGAAATAATCTTTAGCAGTCATCCACTGAAAATTGTTATTCGGCAAATAATTTAATTTTTAACTGCATGCCATTGTTATTCATAGTAAAAAAAATGTCTTTACTAATATATCTTTAGACAAATCAAGAAATAGTTTTAATATCTGTTATTAAACAAAAAAGTCAATGCAGACTCTTCAGTTGGACTAGGAAAACTTCACTATTCAAAAATGGCTATTATTAAGGATATTGTCTTTATAAGAATTTTAAAATCATTTTTAAGTCAATGAAACAAACCTAGTTCCATTTGACAGCTGCAGAAAGAAACAAAACAATTGTTTTACCAAAGATCATTCAGCAAGTATATGGCAAAACCATAATTAAAATGCCCAGAACTTTGTTATCAAATATGTGTGCCTCACTCAAAACAACAGAAATCATTTTTTGAAAAAACAGAATGAAATGTTTGTAACCTGAATCATTTAAATTCACCAGAAGATACCACATTATATGAAGAAAACCCACTTTAAATTGAATAATTTCTACCCGATTCATCTACTTAACAAATAATTTTTCACTTTGCTAGCTTACTGGGTTTTCCTAAAAAGAAAAATGCCTTTATTCAACTTACCCCAGGGAGCCCATTTCCTATTTCCTCTGAATGATATAGTTCATCATTTAGCAAGCATTTATTGAGTAACAACTGTATCAGGCACTGAGTGCTGGGAGCATAAGGTTATTATCTTAAAGGGGTTTATAATCTATTAAGGAGACAGGCATATGTGTAACTAACCATTATTTAATATAGTATTTTCTGTAATTTCAGTCTAGAGAAAGAGGCAGACAATTTTGCCTGGAGGAAATCTTCGAATAGATGAACAAGGTCTTCATAGATTAGACATGGTTAGCAAGAAATGGGGCTAACATAGCAAGCAAAGAAAATGCTTACAAAGTCAAGGAAGTAGAAAATGTAGAAGACTAAGGGTAAAAACTGGTTTGATTCTGTATCTTCATTATCTAATACAGTGACTGGTACTTAGCAGGTCCCTCAGATGCCAGCAGATGCCAGATGGTTTAAAAAAAAATACTGAGTCACTTAACAAAGCATTTGAACCAAAAAATAAACATAAAGATTAGGAGGTTTATTGGAAACTAGCTACATAATTCCTTTCAGTTTACATTAGGTGGTATCTAATCATTTTTTAAATTCATCTAAAAAAGAGGACAATAAAATAAAAAAAACAAAATTAATTTACTATCAATTGAACCAAAACTCACTCTCTTGAATCAGCTTATATATAATATAGGTTCCTAAAAATACTTTTTATGCTATATTTTTATAGTCATTGAAATAGAATATTAAAAACCACTTTTTAAAAATTGCAATATCAAGTACTATGCTAGCAAAAAATGTCCAATTGTCAGGAAGTAATTTTTTCTCAAGAAACTGGCAAATAAATGAATGAATGGTTTAGAAAAGCCGTATGCAGTCCACAGGGATACAGCATAAGAAGAATTGCATAGGTAGTGGTAATATGCTGCAGTAAAACTCATTCAGGAATAAAGAAGGGTAAAAATATCAATCAAAAATCAAATAATTAAATATAGCCTAAAGGCTGTGTAATTTATCCATCTGTTTACCAAACGGGAAGTTCAAAAATCTCAATGATTAGATGAAAAGCATGTACCTGACAACGCATGAATGGATGGATGAATGGATGTATGGGCGGATGGATGGGTAAATGAATGGATGACTAACGTATATGTGGTTCATAGGACTTGAGTATTAGAAAAGTGGAGATGCTGGTGGAAGTTGAAGGTAAGTCACTTGTGTAATTCCTGTCCGTTTCCAAAAACTTATTGAGCATCTGAATGTGTCAGACACTGCACCACACATTAGAGATTCAAAGGTGATTGGCACACTGCTTGTTTTTGTGAATCTCACATGTCAGTGGATGAGAGAGACATGGAAACGTAGAAATTAATATAATGCAATATGTGCTGTAATAGAAATATGGGTAATGCACTCTGGGAACTCTGGTCCAGCCTGAAGAATATCAGAAAAGGCTTTCTGGAAGAACTAATTCCTGAATTTGGTAGTTTAAGCATGAGGGCTTTTTAAAGGGTGGAAAGCCATTCCAGATGGAGAATTCAAAACGGGCAAAGGAACAGAGATATAAAAAACACAGTGTGCTCTAGGTGAACTACAAAAAAATTGTGGAGTGTAAATTGAGCAGAGGGTACTATAGGGCCAGACCATCGGGCTTTTTAAAGGGTGGAAAGCCATTCCAGATGGAGAATTCAAAACGGGCAAAGGAACAGAGATATAAAAAACACAGTGTGCTCTCGGTGAACTACAAAAAAATTGTGGAGTGTAAATTGAGCAGAGGGTACTATAGGGCCAGACCATGAAGGGTCTTGTGTATCTTGACTGGACTCTTTGTCTATTTAACATTAGACATGGGCCGATTATTAGGCTACCTATGTAACTTTGAGGGTCAGGATGAAGGATTAATCGGTGTAAGTCTGGCATCAGAAAAGGATACTGTATAATACTAGGAAAACAGGATGAGAACCTGATATGGGACAGTGGTAATAGAAAGGAGAGAATTGGACTGATTCAAAAAATATATAGAAAGTAAACAAATTGTTTAGATTCAGAGGGCAGGGAGAGGTTGAAACAAGGATGACCCCGACCTCTCTTTGCAGGTGGTGAGAACACCAGCCGAGACAGAGAATATACCAGATATTTTCAGACTTTATCCTGTAGTTTGGGAGAGGATTCGGTGTTTTGTTGTCTTTAAAACAGAAGAATAATATTCTTGTGAGTGTTTTGCAAATATAATTCTGTAAAAGTAAGAAAATTAAGAATGAAGGTGAGGAAGCCTCAGGCGAAGTCTGTGAAAGCACAGTCAGTAGCTATAAGTTTGGTGCCATCTCTTAGGGAAATGGCTACCTGATGACAAACGTCACTCTACTAGCTGGGTAATGAGTTCCTACAAAATAAGTATCAAACTCATGGTATTATTTCAACACTTATTTTAAGGTTTGTAGGTTTTTTCTTAATTTGAAACAATCAAACTTCCATTATTCTCTGATTGTTAGAGTGTAAGAAATTTCAGACAGCTCAGAATACATTTCAAATTCCAATTAATATGCTTGAATGTAATGAATTCAGATATTAATTATAATTATCCATAATTAGTTGATTAATTTCTAGATAAAAGTATAGCAGAAAACCTATGATGCAATTTAAAATATGATGCTCTTTAATTTTTATAGAGTTGCAGAAAGTGGGGTGCTCTCTAATCTCTGCTTCTCACTGTTTTTTTAATCCTTTCTTCCTTGACATGTCTTCGACTCTGTCTCAAAATATCATTGGAGGTTATTGGTCTTTTGATTTACTCTGGACTCAGAGTAAACACTACTAAAGATATGGATCAATGCCTCAAAGTCAAACACTGCATGTACTAATCTCAAGTCTTTAATACATTAAAGCAAATGATTGATATATAGCAGAAGTATTAAGATTACTGATGATTATTCCTACTCTGCTTTATCTATATAAAATAAGATAGACTAAGCATGTGACTCCCTATTAAGTATTTACCAGGTACCTTGTACTATATAAGAAATTATGGAGGTATATAATAATCATCAAAGCACTTAATGTCTTGCATTAAATTTGGACATATGTGTCTGCCACACCTCTAGATTGCAGAGAAGGAAGGAAGCAAGATTCTTTGTTCATTTTAAAAAATATTTCTTTCTACAGTGTCTGAAAGAGTGACTGGAACATGGTAAGAATGGAGCTTACTGCATGAGTTCATAAATGAATGAGCAGTTAAAGTGAAGAGGATTTCAGCTGGATGAGGAATCAGAAGAATTGAAATGCATGTCTTTATATTTTGTATTTTAAATTAAATAAACATGCATTATTCCAAGTTCAACATAGAGCCCAGATTTACATTGGAGAGAATTTCCATTATATATCTACTCAAAAAAGGAGGGATCCACAGGCTGATGGAAAGTAGAATTTCCTCTCAAAATTCCTATGAGGAAGAAAGTTTCTTCCTCACCTAATCATTCCTGGTTTACCAGTAGAAGGAAAGAAAATAGAGGAAATTAACAAAAGACAGCTCTACTGGCCAAACACGGATTAGATGAATGAGGCAGTGTCTCACATTTAGGAAACACACAAGATTAGTTGAATGAATGAATGAATGAATGAGTGAATGATTTCCTAGGTGTATTAGTTTCTGGTTGCTGCTGTAACAAATTATCACAAACATAGTGGCTTAAAACAACACCAATTTATTATCTTATAGTTTTGGAGGTCAGAAGTCTGAAGTGGGTCTCACTGGCTAAAATCAAGGTGTCAGCAGGGCTGCATTCTTTTCTGGAACTCTAGGAAAAAATCTGTTTTCTGATTTTTCCACTTTCTAGAGGCTGCCACATTCTTTTGCTCATGTTCCTCTACCATCTTCAAAGCCAGAAATGGCCATTAAATTCTTTCTCATATCACATCACTGTGACACTGACTTTTCTGCCTTCCTCTTCCACATTTAAGAACCCTTATGATCATGTGGGACTCACCTGAATAGTCTAGGATAATCTCCCTATTTTACGGTCAGCTAATTAGCAACCATAATTCTATGTGTAACCTTAATTCCCCTTTGCCACGTAATATAAATTATTCACAGGTTCCAAAAATTAGAATGTGGACATCTTTGGAAGGCCATTATTCTGCCTCCATACCTGGTGAACAAATAATCCCTTTTTTCTGCATCTGATATGTTCCCTCAGAGCCTACCAAGCTTTCTTGGAGTTTTCCAATATTCAGGTAATGAATTTTTGAGAATACAGGCTACTTGAACATTGAATTTTATATTAAATATTTCTAATCAACTGTTTCACTGTAGAAAAGGTAAAAAAAAAATTCATGAAAACAATCCTATTTGTCAGGCCAAATACAATATTTCATAAAACAAATAAGCTGATATTACACACACACACACACACACACACACACATCTATAGAAAGAGAAGACTAAAAGATCTTAATGTAAAAGATAAATCCCAGCTGGCCCACTAATCGATTAGAGAAGGCATCTATAACAGAAAAGAATCAGAAATGCAAGTAAATCTTGAAACAATTGAAGTTAATGACTTTCAGTCTAAGTGATTGGTCTTTCAATAATACATGTAGGAAACAGTTCCTTTCCTTGACACAGGATTCTGCAAAAGCCAATAAGCAAATGGTTGTAGTTGTTCTAAGTAGGAATGAATGCATTTTAACTTGGCTTTAATTCTGAAATACTAAGAAAAAACAGAAAGGGAAAAGTTGTTTTTAATGGAGATTTTGCATTTAGGATCATAGGATAAAATTGCTTAGAAAGTGAGCCCTCTGATTTATGCTTTTTTCTATCATCTGTGAGTACCACCATTTTTCCTTTACTGCTCCCTTGCCTCCTCTAGAACCCCTATATCTTCAGTCAGTCCTCCCAGCCCAGAGCTTCTCACTGTTCTAGAAATTCAGGACAATGCCTACAGTCCAAAATTAGCAAATTTCATCCAGTTGTTATTAAAAGATTAGTTGTTAAACCAATGCATGCTTGTGTGACAGTCTTAATGACAACCTCAAATATGCACCTTCCTTGGGGCTTTGCCTTTTAAAAGAAGCTGCCTGTTTAACCATAAATAGTTTACTTCTTATGGTGGAAATTTCATCCAGTGAAATAGGCACATTAGGAGAATATCGTTGGTCAGGAGAGCCTTTCTGTTGCCCTATAAATCACTAAATCCAGGGATTCAGATCCTCAGGCTCTGCCTGGTCATCTGAGCAGCTTTAGTAGCAGAATTGACTTGGCATCTTTCTCCCATTGTTTACTTAAATAGACTGTAAATAGAGACTTTGCGAGGGCAAATAGACAAGGCTATTTTGTGCTTTATTTGAAGAGGGTGCCATGCATACTCATATTTTGAAATGAGTAATAGTTTAAAAACTATTTCAACAAACATCTACTTCTCAAAAATAATCTCATGAAATATGAATTATTTGTATCAACATTTTACAGATAAAGAATTTGAAGTTCAGAGAGGTTGAACAGCTTACCTAAGGGCACACAAATTCAGGAAGTATTTTCTTTGTTAGGAGTTTTCCTGCATTATATTAGGCATCTCACTTATATTCTCACTCCACCCTCACAACAACCCAACAATCCAAATTCATCTGGGATTGGCTCCTGGATAATGGTCACAAATCTAAACTATGATAGGTTGGGGGCACTTTTATTGTAGTATTAGGCCAATTAGTTTTTGTCCTGAAGTAAACCAACTATCTTTTGCTTATCTAAACCAACAAACTAACAACAAAACATGCTATCTTCAATATCACACCTTGTGTCTTAAATGTTTTGAAGAGAGACTATGTTAGTGATTTTCAAAAAAACATTGATTGGTTTATGGGCATATGGACTTTCTGCCTCTGATCATGCAGCTAGATAATCAAAATCTTTCCATTTCATGAAGTGCCCATCCCATTTCCTTACTGATTTTTATTGTATCAGAGTAGCACAAATCCACTCAGCAGGGCATTGCAATTGTTAAGCAATCACACATATGAGCATGTGAGTCTGAGCCTTTACTGTTAAAGTTGATTTTCAAAAAGCAGTGTGTGTGTGTGTGTGTGTGTGTGTGTGTGTGTGTGTGTGTGTGTGTGTGTGT